>NW_019392511.1:0-1403 GCF_000671375.1 Centruroides sculpturatus
GTCCAAAAGTAGGGTATCGTTGAAGTCGTCTCGGTCTCCTCAGTTCAGATAGATACTTAAAATCCCAAAATTCCATAGGTGGTTATCTATATAATTTCCCTAATTGTATTAATATTTTAAACCGTTTGATTTTTTGTATGTTTTTTAATTGGTCGATGATTGATTCTATTAACTAATTTGTTGATTGTATTAACTTGATTCTTTAGATATCGAAAATTAAATAAAGAACAATATGTTAATTTAAGCGTACAGAAACGTTGCTATTGTTCCAGCAAAGATCTTATTTTCACTTTACCGAGTGCCTAGTAGGTAATTTGAGAAATAGAACAATTTTAGCAACTTTAATGGATCACCCTAGTTAATCTGCAGATTAACTAGGTAATATACACATTAACGACTTTCGAGCTTTAGCGGTAACATATATATATATACATACACACACATACATAACCAGTTCTTGCTATGCTAATCAGAAAACACCTCTGTCATAGACTCTNTGTTGATTGTATTAACTTGATTCTTTAGATATCGAAAATTAAATAAAGAATAATATGTTAATTTAAGCGTACAGAAACGTTGCTGTTCTTCCAGCAAAGATCTTATTTTCACTTTACCGAGTGCCCAGTAGGTAATTTGCAGATTACCTAAACAATCTGCACATTACCTAGGTAATTTGAGAAATAGAACAATTTTAGCAATTTTAACGGATTACCCTAGTTAATCCGCAGATTAGCTAGGTAATGTACACATTAGAGAGGTTGAGGCACGAGTTCAAACGTTAAACGTGTACGGGTAGCAGAAGTACACGTTACACGTTTCAAGTCCAAGTAAAAATCGTTGAGGCACACGTTCATAACATCACGTGACTCAGTGAACATCGCGCATTGACTCACGGGAAATAAGTTGAAAAAAATGGCGGAAGCAAAATAAATCATAATTTTAACCCCAAACACAAAAAAATGAAGACGTTTAAGCCGATCGTGTACTCACCAAGCTACACGTAGCAAACGCCATTATCGACGGTCCAGAACTGCCAGATGACGGCGCTCACCCGTTACCCGTACACGTTTTGGGCTAAATACGTGCGCCTCAACCTCTCTAATAACGACTTTCGAGCTTTAGCGGTAACATATATAAATTTTATCAGGATTCTTCATTAAAAAAGCAAAATTTAAATATCATAAAACTTGAACTTTACTATTGATAAAAAGGTGAACGTACTTATCCTTATTTTATTTTTTTTATATTGAATTTTATTAGATGCATCTAAAAGTTTTTTAGAAAGGGTTCACTCCATTATGCCTATAATAAATCTTCCATTTCTAGTGGGTTTTTTGAAATTTTGCATATTTCTTCCTAAATTTAAGAGTAATGTATAGACAGTTATGTAAATTATTTTAGTA
>NW_019392512.1:0-2161 GCF_000671375.1 Centruroides sculpturatus
TTTTTTATTTCCATAAGATACACTTAAAAAGCGTATGGTTAATTTAAAATATTTCCACTTATTAGTGAAGTATTTTTTACATTCGGAACTCTAAAATATGTATGTTTTTAAGAAAATATTCTAAATCTTCTTATCCTAAAATGAATTATTCTAAATCCTTTGCATAACTATACTGAATATTTCATAACTGAAAATATGAGTAAAATTTTGTACTTTTACGTAGTAACATTTCATTTTTATTTTACAGAGTGCAACAGAGAAAATGAAGAATTTAAAAATTGTGGAACTGCATGTCCTATAACATGTAAGAATTACGATAACCCACCAAAATTTTGCACCTATCAATGCGTCAGAGGATGTTTTTGTAAAAAAGGCTATTATAGAGCATCAGATGGATCTTGTGTTTCGAAAGAAGATTGCTTTTAAACTTAAGTTATATTAAATAAGTTTCAGAAATAAAGACATGATTTAAAGCTGTATTCTATGATTTGTAATCTTTTTATCAAAATCACTCAAATGTTTGAAAAATATAGTGTTTTACTATTATCGCAGTTGTTTCTAAGCAAATTGGCTATAGGTAACTTAGTTTAAATTCAGGCTTGAGAAAAGATGACGCTCGCTTTCAAGCCGCCTTCTCGTTGAACCTTTCATTGATTTAAACAATACTTCTATCATTTGGTCAAATAATACTTTCTACTAAAGAACGAAAGTGCTGAAAAGTCTAGTGTTTGTCAAACTCATTGCATTATGAACAAAAAAGAATTAGATAATTAACACAATTCCAGAAATTATACATTTTATTGCAATTTAGACTGATACTTCAGAAAAGTTAATAATAATAAAAAGATTATTTTATTTACTTCTGAAAGATTTATAATTCATTAGAATAGGTTGTTATTACAGAAAGTAACTTTGAAGAATAATTTTCAAACACGTAATTTCATTTCCATACAAAATTATATCATGATAAGAATTCAAGTAAACTGCTAAACATATTGGCTACTAATAAAATATTTTTAAAAATTATGTAGCTTAGGATTCATCGTGAGATAGAATGTTTAAAAATACTGTTTTCCATTGTATGTCGAGACGAATCCTTTTTGAAAACTCATTGGCCTTACCTTAATTTACACAATATGTTTCTATCATCTCTTCTGCTGTTGGAAGAAAGTAGGTAACTTAAATTATGCAACTTATACAGCATATGACAACTTTCAAAAAGGATTCATCTCGAAATACCTGGAGAGAGAGAGGTTGCTTATTAGCACAAATGTACTGTACAAGTCACAGCTGCTTGTATTTACAACTCATTGCTACTTGTAGAGTGCCTGTGTGTAATAACATTGAGATTTTACTAAGATTAAATGATTCCCTTCAAAACATAATAAGATATTTTAACTTCCTTACCCAGTATTCACCAACACGAATTATTTCGAGAGTTAATATACTTGAGTTATATAACAACCCAGGTAGTATGAAGAGTTATTCAGTTTCGTATTCTCTAATCTAGAGTTTCTGAATTCGAAGTTTGTTTACTCGTTATATGTCTGAGGTCGATAGTTGTTGATTTGTTACTATCTAACAGACACAGTGATTGGTTTCAATAATGGATAAAATGGATGTAGTGGATAAAATGGCGCAAAAAGTCGAAAGTGTCTGAAAGCATTTTACCACATTTGAAAAAGAATGAAAAAGAATTTTTATCGGAATTGATTCAAAAATATAGCAGCATTATAGAAATTAAAAAAACAAATTCTATCTCAGTTAAAGTTTTGAATATTTTAAAAATTTATAGTTTTATTACAGTTTGTAATTATTTATTTTTATTAATAACTAACAGATATGTTCAGCATTTCCTGGTCAGAAAGTAAAAAGGATAAACGTTAAAATGAAAACTATATTACAAGTTTTGTTATTTTAGTCTACTCGTTATGTTTATCAAGGTGGAGGAGATCAAATCAGAAAATAATTCATGTCTATGTCTATATTTTCCTTAGGTTTCTAGAGAGTAAATATGAAAAATTTTATGCAGATCGACCAAAAGCTTAGAACAAAACGACAAAACATTCTATCATAGATATTCACCGATAGACAAAAAGTCTCAAAACGTGTATATTTGCAAAAAAATGGGACGATCAAATTTGACACGATTCCAATACTT
>NW_019392512.1:8153-13790 GCF_000671375.1 Centruroides sculpturatus
TTGTATATATAATATAAATAAATATAATTTACTTATATTATTATACAAGTATAGTAATATAAGTACAATTTATTTATAATAAATATAAATTGTACTTGTACAGTACTGTACATGGAATAACTTGGAATTTAGATACAAATTATATTATTTTTTGTTGACTTTAATGTTTAAATATCATCGTTTATTTTTTATTTTCATATGATATTTCACTTCAAAATTATATGCTTCATTTAAAACATTTCCACTTATTAGTGAAGTATTTTCTAAATTCAGAACTTTAAAATATGTACGTTTTTAAGAAAGTATTCTAAATCTTCTTATTCTAGAACGAATTATTCTAAATCCTTTGCATAACTATACTGAATATTTCATAACTGAAAATATGAGTAAAATTTTGTAATTTTATGTAGTAACATTTTTATTTTACAGGGTGCGACAGAGAAAATGAACAGCTTTTAGAATGTGGAACTGCATGTCCTATAACATGTGAGAATTACGATAACCCACCAAAATTTTGCACCTTGCAATGCATCTACGGATGCTTTTGTAAAAAAGGCTATTATAGAGCATCAGATGGATCTTGTGTTTCGAAAGAAGATTGCTTTTAAACTTATGTCATATTAAATAAGTTTCAGAAATAAAGACATGATTTCTATGATTTGTAATTTTTTTATCAAAACTACTTAAATGTTTCAAGAATATAGTGTTTTACTATTATCGCAGTTGTTTCTAAGCAAATTGGCTATAGGTAACTTAGTTTAAATTCAGGCTTGAGAAAAGATGACGCTCGCTTTCAAGCCGCCTTCTCGTTGAACCTTTCATTGATTTAAACAATACTTCTATCATTTGGTCAAATAATACTTTCTACTAAAGAACGAAAGTGCTGAAAAGTCTAGTGTTTGTCAAACTCATTGCATTATGAACAAAAAAGAATTAGATAATTAACACAATTCCAGAAATTATACATTTTATTGCAATTTAGACTGATACTTCAGAAAAGTTAATAATAATAAAAAGATTATTTTATTTACTTCTGAAAGATTTATAATTCATTAGAATAGGTTGTTATTACAGAAAGTAACTTTGAAGAATAATTTGAAAACACGTAATTTCATTTCCATACAAAATTATATCATGATAAGAATTCAAGTAAACTGCTAAACATATTGGCTACTAATAAAATATTTTTAAAAATTATGTAGCTTAGGATTCATCGTGAGATAGAATGTTTAAAAATACTGTTTTCCATTGTATGTCGAGACGAATCCTTTTTGAAAACTCATTGGCCTTACCTTAATTTANCAAATTGGCTATAGGTAACTTAGTTTAAATTCAGGTTTGAGAAAAGATGACGCTCGCTTTCAAGCCACCTTCTCGTTGCACCTTTCATTGATTTAAACCAGAGTTTCTCAACAGGGGCGATATCGCCCCCATGTGGCGTTTTTTCATGTTGAGGGGGCGATTAGTAACAATTTATATTTTGGGGGGTGAAAAACAATTTTCTGGGCGAGATAGTAAAACATTATATTAAGAATAATTAGATATTTTATTCGCTATATCGTACAATAATTAAACAAATAACATTATACTAATCACTAGTCTATTCAATGCAGTACGAATTTGGCATTAGTCTTGGTCCTTGGCATCGGAATTTTGAAGTGAAGGGGGCGATAATAGGTAACGGTTTTATTGAAGGGGGCGATGATTCATTAGAGGTTGAGAAACACTGTTGTAAAGGATCACATGTCGACCATTGATTCCTTTGACTTTTTTACTCCTACCAGCAGATGAACCCGGCATTGCTCAGGCAAAAAACAACTACAAAGATTAAGATTATTAGATTATTTCATACTTCTAATCCTTCTATTCTAGTAGTCCTGGACACCCCCTAGTGGGCATTCTAGCAGCAGCGGTGCCATTTCATGGTATAAATAATAAATTCCTATTACAAATAAAAATAATAATATACTGAATTTTTCATGGTATACCCTACTAAAACGAAGCCAAAAATACAAAAAACTGCGTCAAATAATAATATACTGATTTTATTGTTAATGTAAATAATAGGGGCACCCCCTAGTGGCCATTTTTGGCATATAGTGACAGAAAGAAAGAGTCCAGTTTTTCAGCTTTATATAGTTAGGTGGGCATGGTCTACAATTCTGATAAGATCCAACTGCATTGTTCAGAGCTGTATTTTTAGTTTATATCACATATATGATTTATTTTTACTGACAAATCAATATCATACATAAGTAACATGTAATTAGGTTTACAAACAACTTGATAAATATTACTTATCAAATGAAATCTTATAGTCAGATTTTTATTGGGCTACTATGAGTTTAATTGATCTAATATTAAGCAATTTTTACTAGATATATGTGATTAAGTCATCATCTTGTGTTAAATTTAATAATTAGAAAGAAACAAATTTAACTTAAAATATTCTGGGAGAAAGTATGAGAAGTACGGTTATATCTAAATTAAAATTAATTAATTGGTCTGGAATTGAAGAATAGTCTGAGATCTGGGGAGTTAAATGTTAATGCATTTGTGCAGTAAGTGGGAGTTACAAGTTCAAGTCTCACTCTGGGCCAATCTTTTCTTCCAGAATATTCTAAATTAAAGTTTTTTTTTTATTTTAAGTATTAAATTTAGTATAGGATGGCAACTTAACTCTCTATCTTCAGTCCAAATTGCTTAAATATTGGATTAATTAATTAGCCTCTTAATAGCCCACCCAATAAGAACTGGTTGTAACATTTGATTAATAATATGCATGAAATGAAATTTCAATAATGTTTTGATCTGTATATCATGTAACATAATCTGGTTGAAGTGTAGTTTTAAGGACAAACAATACAACTTACATTTTTGAACTCTAATTACATAATCATGTACTCTAAGCCAATTAAGGTGTGTAGATAATGAAAACAAACAAAAACAAACATTTTCAAACTCCTTCCAAGTTCTTCATCAGGTTTTTTAACAATTCCTTGATTCCAATTTTTAAAATTTTTTTAAAACCATGTAAAAGCGAAAACATGCAAAAAAAGTGCTGTGTAAAACAAGGGATAGATGTATTATATACATAAATAATAACTGATATTATAATTCATTTATTTGCATCACAGAATTTCATTACAGTAAAAAGACTTTGCTACNATAAGAATTCAAGTAAACTGCTAAACATATTGGCTACTAATAAAATATTTTTAAAAATTATGTAGCTTAGGATTCATCGTGAGATAGAATGTTTAAAAAACACTGTTTTCCATTGTATGTCGAGACGATCCTTTTTGAAAACTCATTGGCCTTACCTTAATTTACACAATTTGTTTCTATCATCTCTTCTGCTGCTGGAAGAAAGTAGGTAACTTAAATTATGCAACTTATATATATGACAACTTTCAAAAAGGATTTATCTCGAAATACCTGGAGAGAGAGAGGTTGCTTATTAGCACAAATC
This sequence comes from Centruroides sculpturatus, assembly GCF_000671375.1. Taxonomy (NCBI): domain Eukaryota; kingdom Metazoa; phylum Arthropoda; class Arachnida; order Scorpiones; family Buthidae; genus Centruroides; species Centruroides sculpturatus. Next base: position 11,626 of record NW_019392512.1, read on the forward strand.
TACAGTACAAGTCACAGCTGCTTGTATTTACAACACATTGCTACTTGTAGAATGCCTGTGTGTTAGCATTGAGATTTTACTAAGGTTAAATGATCTTCTTCAAAACATAGTAAGACAATTTAACTTCCATACCTCTTATGGGAGTTAAATTGTCTTACTAATTGTCAACACGAGTTATTTCGAAAGTCGATATACTCGAGTTATATAACAACCGGGGTAGTATAAAGAGTTATTCAGTTTCATATTCACTAATCTGAACGTTCTGAATTCGAAGTTTGTTTACTCGTTATACGTCTGAAATCGATAGTTGTTGATTTGTTAGTATCTAACAGACACTGATTGGTTTCAATAAATCACGTGATGTAGTGGATAAAATGGCGCAAAAGGCGAAAGTGTCTAAAAGCATTTTACTACACGTGAAAAAGAATTTTTATTGGAATTGATTCAAAAATATAGCAGCATTATAGAAAATAAAAAACAAATTCTATCTCATTTAAAGTTTTGAATATTTTAAAAATTTATAGTTTTATTACAGTTTGTAATTATTTATTTTTATTAATAACTAACAGAATTGTTCAGCATTTCCTGGTCAGAAAGTAAAAAGGATAAACGTTAAAATGAAAACTATATTACAAGTTTTGTTATTTTAGTCTATTCGTTATGTTTATCAAGGTGGAGGAGATCAAATCAGAAAATAATTCATGTCTATGTCTATATTTTCCTTAGGTTTCCAGAGAGTAAATATGAAAAATTTTATGCAGATCGACCAAAAGCTTAGAACAAAACGACAAAACATTCTATCATAGATATTCACCGATAGACAAAAAGTCTNTAAAATGGATGTAGTGGATAAAATGGCGCAAAAAGTCGAAAGTGTCTGAAAGCATTTTACCACATTTGAAAAAGAATGAAAAAGAATTTTTATCGGAATTGATTCAAAAATATAGCAGCATTATAGAAATTAAAAAAACAAATTCTATCTCAGTTAAAGTTTTGAATATTTTAAAAATTTATAGTTTTATTACAGTTTGTAATTATTTATTTTTATTAATAACTAACAGATATGTTCAGCATTTCCTGGTCAGAAAGTAAAAAGGATAAACGTTAAAATGAAAACTATATTACAAGTTTTGTTATTTTAGTCTACTCGTTATGTTTATCAAGGTGGAGGAGATCAAATCAGAAAATATTTCATGTCTATGTCTATATTTTCCTCAGGTTTCCAGAGAGTAAATATGAAAAATTTTATGCAGATCGACCAAAAGCTTAGATCAAAACGACAAAACATTCTATCATAGATATTCACCGACAGACAAAAATTCTCAAAATATGTATATTTGCAATAAACTGGGATGGTCAAATTTGACACGATTCCAATACTTTTTCGTTTTATATATACATAACTGCCGATAAAGTAAAATGAGACATTATTTTATAAATATTATATTTTTAAATCATTAGGCTTGTATTAATTAATAGATTAAAAGTAACCGCAAAATGTAAAGTCACGCGATAGCCCGCACTTCAACATGCCACGTAACAGTTGATTGACCAATCTGTTAAAACTCAAAAATAGGCTATTACTTTATAAATGTTCAATATCTTAAATAAAACCTTCAATAGGACCACATAAGAGGTGGTCGGCTCTCGAAATATCTATTAAGCATAAGCAAACTCCTAGATTCTTCGGTAGCTTGGTGTCGCTATTTTCTCTCGTCCAGTGCCAATCAGAGGGGGGATAGGAGGAGCAACTGCCCCCGATCTCGCAATATTAGGGGCCTCAACTTGGCAACTCAATATGTTAGACAAAAATATAGGAGAAGGCAAAGCGATTTGCTAAATTTCAACATTTATAAAATTAAATTCTATATTTCTGTAGAAGGAATCAAAGAGGATTGCGAGATATAAGCTAGTCCTTGATTGGCTAGAAGTATATCACCCTGACCAACTCCAGGCTGGAGGGGATGTTCTTCTGGCCAAACACTACACACACCCATACTCAAAAGTTATGAAAAAAACATGATCTGCTTACATTTTAGATGCTTTTTTTAAAAAGATGTTTTTAGGACATTAAACATTGCTTTTTCAGATTTAAAAAAATTATTTATCACAGAAATCACATAATATAAGAAATATTCACTAAATGAATTATTTTTCAACAACAG
>NW_019392513.1:0-4224 GCF_000671375.1 Centruroides sculpturatus
CCACACAGTTGGCTGCTACATATTCTACACATGTACAAAATACATCCATCACTCATTGCATTCTTCGAAAACTCTATGCAGCACTGGAGAACAACACTACATCTTAGGGTTAATAACACTTCCATCAGGGCTGTGGAGTCGGAGTCGTGGAGTTTTAGTGTTTTAGCCGGAGTCGGAGTCGTCCAAAAATCCGCTGACTCCGACTCCTTTTTACTTCCCAACTTGTTATGTATATACAATGTAAAAGTATTGAAATCGCGTCAAATTTGACTCTCCATGTTTCTTTTGCAAGCCTACATTTGGAGACCTCCAAAACCCCCCAAAAAAGTCAATAAAAGAGGAAAAATTTGCATGCGTGTGTGTGTGTGTGTTGGCGTCTAATTTGCTTAATTTCTTTATTTTTTGTTCTGAGGTATTAAACAGTATGTCAGAATGGGTAAAGTTTAAGAAATGAAATGTGGCACTGTAGCTTGCATATAAAGGGGCAGTAATACTATTAAATTTTAATTCTTAATTAAAGGTCGACAGGGTGAAGACATAAAAGGGGTCATGAAGACATAAAAGGGATCATGTGTCATACATCTTAATGAATATTTTATTCATTATTAGCATTCAAAATTTAAAAAAAAAAGTAAAACTCGTCTACCCTCAAAGTAAGCTTTTTGTCATTTTATAATAGTACAGTAAAACCTGTTAAGATGTTCTCGCCTACGATGTTAGAATGTGTATGGGGACATGATTTAGTTCAACCACTTTGACGCTTAATAACTAACTCCTGTGTTAAACCATCTGACTCCGATTCTAACCACTCTGACCACAGAAATTATTAGGCCTTAAACAGGGTGAACAAAATCATGTCCCCGTACACAGTCTAACATCCACACATATAGAAAAAAACCTCGAATCTTTTGCATATCTCGAAATTTCAAGGTGTCCCGAGTCCAAAAATGTAAAAATTTGGGAGGGGTCATTTTTTGACTGAGCGTTACACTTTCCCTCTGTTATATATAACAGCCGGAAAAGTAAAAATTATCAAATACATATTTATATTTTGACCGTGTCATTACTTAGAGGAGTCTTTCAGCTTTGGATTAAAAAGTTTTTACGTTTTATCTTTATTACAACTCTATTTATTGAACCTTTTATTCTGAGGTCATGTGATGACATCAGAATTTTCGGGTCTCTTTCGGTAACAAGTCTGCCCCTAGTCGAAGTAGGAGTTGGATGGTAAGGAAAAGTCAGAGTTGGAGTTGGTAGATTTTTACGCGACTCTACAGCCCTGACTTCCATACAAACAAACAAAATATTCATTAGGCGAGGAATTTTTCAAGGAGATTCCTTGAGTCCTCTCTGGTTCTGCCTAGCCCTGAACCCATTACCCAACAAGTTAAACAACATGCAATATGGCTACAATATCAGACATGAAAAAACAACACAGTTTACNTTTAATTCAGAAATGTTTTATATTACTTCCTCTTGTTTAAATATCTTTAATATTTACATAACATTAGTGTTATGCATGCTCATGCATCATAAATGGAAAAGGTGAGGATCATCAATATATGCATTCAGTTGAATTACACTCACATAGAATATATCTTATAACTTACAAAGGAGTTCATAATAAAGTAAATCTGTATGGAGAATTTAATGAATAAAATGATTTTAAGTTAATTTTATATCATAACATCAGTTCTAAGTAGTACAATCATAATAATCCTCCCTAATTAAAAATTCCAACAGTTTTCATATGATTAAGAAGCTGAAAAGCCAACTGTTTATTAATGCATACTTTGTCACTATTTGAATTCTCACTTTTCACTGTAATGTTTAATATAAAATTTGTCATCAATTTTAAAACAGAACAATTTCTATACGAAGTGATTATTCATTTTTGTGATTTCATTTTTAATGAAAACAAATAATGTGTTATTGTTAATTGTCTACTTGGACTTTACTTATTAATAGGACTTACAGTAAAGTCCAAGTAGACAATTAACAATAACATTAGAATTTAAGGACAGTAAGGCTTTTACAATTACAAATATTGTGTGTGTGTGTGACTGGACAATTGTGTATACATTTATAAACAATTATTTCTGATATTCTCATAAATTTAATAATAATTAATGTTAGTATACTTTTTGAATAACTGAAATAAATGTCAAGTGAATAACATACCATTTTAAAATTGTAATTATCCCATAGTTATTTACCAAAAAACCTCTTCAGCAAATAATTTTATATTAACAATCAATGTAATCTTAGCATCTCCTTTCAAAATGTATTATGTCACTTACACTAATTACATTTCATCTAAGTACTATTTAATGCATTTAGTAGTTACCTTACTAGTCATCACTAACTTGTGATATACCACGTAGTCTGGAGTAAAACCCATTCCAAAAAGTGCACTTGTAGGATGGAGATGGCAAGGCATACCTGTCCGGCAATTGACAATGCTTTTAAGTCTGGCTGCCTGGTGGAAGAATGAGACACAAATGCATTTTTGTAATAATGTCCCATTCGGTACAGCAAAAGATAGTCAATTTTTGTTGTTTCATAATATTGTTTAACTGTTGTCGTACTTCCCGCACTTATGTACCAACAAATCAAAATTTTACAAATAAAATACGTAAGCAGAAATTTCTTTAACAAACCATTGGGTATAATTACCTTTCTCATAAATAAAAATAATAATAAAATTATGATATAACAATATTCATCAAGAATAAAAAAAATTACAAAATGAATAAATACCCGTTATTTTTGCACTGATGACAACTGATCATTTTACATATTTAAATGCTTATCATTGCCTTGTTGGTCAGCATAAGCTTCGTACGACGGTCAGTTGCCTGACCATTCAATTGACCGTGCTTTAGTTTAAATTTCTATGCTGGTTACTACGTCCACGTTCTCCACAAGAATAACAAGTCCTAACCTCTTCTCTACTCTCCCTCCAATTTTCACCTTTCCTTACTAACTCACAAACCAACTTTAGTGACTCACTCAATTGTTTTATTTTGCTGTTCTAGTTCCTCTATCCTAGAGTCCTTAACTGAGTCTACATTCTTATCCATAGTTACACATATCTTGCTAACATTTGTTCTCTTTCCACAGGCATTTTCAATATCTTCTTCGTTTTCAGTCAAACTAATCGCCTCATCTAAAGTCTTTGGGCGCCCTTGAATCACTTGTTTCCTAACCTTGGAGACTAGCCCTCGCACGACACTCCTTTACAGAGTTATCTCTAAGAATCTCTAAATTTGGGTTATGGGTTATGGCTCTAGACAGCAAAGACTTGACCCTAATTCCATATTCACATACCCTTTCGCCGCACCTTTGGGCTACCTTAAGGACTAAACTAAAGGCATCTTGTTCACATTCCTTGCAGCTGAAGCACTTTATGAGAGCTTCCCTCAACTCATTATAACTAATAACGCCTTGTTCCTTTAAGTCAAAGAAAACCGATAAGGGCTCACCTTTAATCTTGCCTGGATCACAGTTATCTTCACCGGTTCTTCCCAATTTGCCAAATTCTCCACAGTCTTAAAAAAACAGCTGATATCCAGCATGTCCACAGGCAGATTTGAAAAACAAAGGATCATCCCCATGAACCCATGTCACAGTTGGGACATTACTGGCTTCAGTTACTCCAGATTGTTGAGGACAGCAGGAATTGAGGTCGCACTGCCAAAACCAATTGGGGTCGCAACCCCATAGATTAATAGCACTGGTATAAAACATTGAGCCTAATTCTGTCAACCATTCTTCATCAACTGCAGTTACACATTGCACATATTCCTGAAATAAATAATTTAATACACAGTATCATCAAGGAAATTATCTAATAAATTAATATCTATTTCAACATGACTGTCTGTAACATAACTACCTGTCAGGATTTAGTCGATTCTTTAATGCTATAGAACAATTTCATTCAAACATTTTAGCAGTGCGACCCCATAGATTAATAGCACTGCTAAAACCAATTAGGGTAACGACCCCATAGATTAATAGCACTGTCTAAAACATTGAGCCTGATTCTGTCAACCATTCTTCATCAACTGCAGTTACACATTGCACATATTCCTGAAATAAATAATTTAATGCACAATATCATCAAGGAAATTAACTAATAAATTAATATCTATTTCAACATGACTGTCTGTAACATAACTAACTACCTGTCGGGATTTAGTCGATTCTTTAATGCTATAG
>NW_019392514.1:0-1067 GCF_000671375.1 Centruroides sculpturatus
ATCTTCAGTTCTTGCAGAGTAATTCAAACATCATCTACAGAAATATTTTTTATTTCTATTTACTTCCAACTGATCATTTAATAATCAACTCAAATTTTTGATCCAACAATAATGTATTTTGTCTTTATTTCCAAAGTATAATAAGTCAATATTCATTTCATAGAAATGCTTGTTATGATACAAAGGATAAAGATTTTTTCTTCATAACTAAACACAGTAATATTAATTTTATTACATGATTCAAATTTAGGTATGTCCTGGATTTTGACAGGAAAATTTATTCCTTTGAAATTTAATTCATTGAATCATTATAATAAGCCAGAATATATAAGTCTATCTACATGTTCTTTTGCTTGATGTAAACAGAATATTACACTATACATAAAGCAATTATTATTGCTGTTTTAACATTAATGCAAGCTTTTTTTATTTTTAATCCACTTAGGTAATTCTACATATGAATTTGAGCTTAAAAGTGTATATTTGTTTTATTAGTGTAATAAATGTAGTGTAATTATTAGTGTTTATAAGTGTATATTAATGCTTGAATAATTTATATTTTTTAGAGTCCATCCAGATCCTTTTTCTTGTAGTTCATCACATCTTGATATAAATAAATCCTTTTGTTCATCCCAGTATTCCTGCAGACCATCTTTTTCTCTTAATATAACATTTGGTAACTGAAATTTATGTATCATTGTGAAGTCTTCATTTTCCAGCTTCATAAACTCACATTTCATCTCTAAATTTATTTTAATATTTTTATGGAGATTTAAAGCATTTGTAACTACAGTGGTACCTCAGGATACGAACGCCCCAGCATACGAAATTTTCAGGATACAACATGAAATTCGAACATATCTTTGTTCCACGATACGAACAAAAACTCACCATACGACATTACATTAGTTCGCAGCGTCACTTTTTATTCACTTCTGTTCATTGGTCTCAGTCCGCATGTTTGCTTCGTCGTGGAAGGATCTCGCTCGATAAAGGAAATCTTGAGGTATTATCAGAAAGTGACTGATTTTATTGAAAAGAAACATTCCAAAAAGGTTCACACTGGC
>NW_019392514.1:1704-2391 GCF_000671375.1 Centruroides sculpturatus
AAGACTATTGTATCGTTAAAAATTATTTTTTTATTTTGTACAAACAAAATAAATATATTGAAAAATATAAAAATAATAATAAATTATACTTCAGATGTTAATTTAGTATCAAAAATGTAAAATATTTGAGTAGCCCAAGACATAGCCAAAGATTGAAGCGCCACAGCACTGGCAAAAATTTAAATTTGCCGACTGGAATTCTTTCGGATGATTGACTTTCGGAAAATCGACGCTCTACTGTATTTTTAGGTTCTTTTTGATTTCTTTATGTAATTGCTCTTCAGCTTTAATAATAGCTTTTATTAATTCTGCTTTACTATACAGTATTTTCTAATATATTTGAAGTCTAATGATTTTGCAATGTTAACAAGCTCAGATAAACAAAGATTATTCAAGTTACTTTATTTCATTAAATATAGGAAAAAACTAACAAAATTTTTAGCAAACAAATAAGTTTAATCCATTTTTATGCAAATCTGTTTTTATATGCCTTTTAAAATTAGTTCTAGTATATTATCTACCACAATCACATAATAAATGAGTAGAATTAACTGATTTTTTTTTTACATTGTTTACATGTTTTTTCATATTTATTTTTATAGAGTAGAGCATCGATTATCCGACTCGATTGGGGACTCAGGTTGGTCAGATAACTGAAAAAATCGGATAACCGAAAATAATGAAAAA
>NW_019392515.1:0-2704 GCF_000671375.1 Centruroides sculpturatus
CAAGGAAAACTTCAATGTGGTTTGTATGTGGTAGTCTATGTAAATTTGATTGTACAGTAGAACCTCAAAAACTTGGCCTAATGTGGACCGAAGGGCGGCCGAGTTTGTGAAAATGCCAAGTTATCGGGAATGGGGTTAAAAAAGGATAAGTATGCGTGTTTCCTCAGAAAATACTGTACTGTACTTGTATGTATTGTTTACTTGAGAATATAACAGAGAATAAACTGCCCAAATACCCTTAAACAAAGGAAAAGTACGTCCTTTATGAAGGCATAGAGCCTTTACTACATGAAAATGAAAATTAATGAATACACTGTGTANCATCAAATTAAAATATGCTCCAAATGAAAAACAACATTAAATTAATTCAAATCTACAACATAATAAAAAATATAACACAATAAAATTTTTAAAAGAAAACAACAGTTGAAAAACTACTTGGAAAAAATGTATGATAATAACAATTCTTGCATGGAGATTTATCCTAGAATGCCTCCCACAAAAACTCTACAAAATTGGAAGAGGGAAAAAATACATGCACTAGGCCTAAATGCAATACAGTAATGCTGAAACTGTCCATCACATCATCTATGAATGCTTTGTTGAAGTGGAGAAACTAGAATATTTATTACTTGAAAAAACCTTATTAAACTTTACCTCTTCACAGTGACAATAAAATGATCACTAAACAATTATAGATTTTTAGATGTAGAAAATGTTATAATAAAAAGCAAACATCTCTGAAACCAAAACAAAAATCCTGGAAGCACTAGAACAAAAAATATATGTGGATAAAAAGATGCAACTCACCAAAAGTGAATTTAATACACTGTATGAAAACATAGAAAATAAGATATGGAATAAAGAAGAAAACTTAAAATAATTGAAAACTACATATAGGCCCTATGCAATGACAACAAATGTGTGCATGTGCAAATGAATAATGGTGTCAACTTACAAAACAATAGATAAAACTAGAGCTCATACAAAATAATTTAAACTAAATCCAAGGAAAATTAATGTAACTAGAAAAAATTTACATTTATATAAAGTTTTAATTTTATAAGTTCCACTCTCATTCTATTTCTTATATCAATGTAAGCATTTACTAAAAATAGAAAAGAGCTGAATGATACTGAGATATATAAATACATAAAACATACAGATGACATTTTGCCACACTTAACATGAAAACTTGTAATTTGATAAATTCTTAACTTGATAAATTGTAGCTTGATATACTTTTAATTTTTAATTTGATAAATTGATTAAAACCATCTGTGAAAGATGACAGTATTCCATTAATTGAAAAAGAATTGCTATTCCAAAACAAGTTTTCATTCAACATTTTTAATATTTAACATAAGATTGCTTTGTAAATCTATTTTAAATAACTTGTTGAATTAAAACAATAATTTATACATAGAATAGAAAAACAATTCATAAAATTTATCACAATTTTCCATTTGTATGAAAAAATATAATCAATATAATTATCATAACTTAATCTTATTATTAAAGACTTATTAATGTGTATTGTAAGATATTTTAATAGATTTTTTTTTTCTATTATTATTATAATACTAAAGCAGGGCTTCTTAAACTATGGGTTACAATCCTTTTTGAATTGTGTAACTGAATGTGAGGGTTGAAAAATTTTGACAACAGTAAAACTTTTTACAATTTATTAAAGAAAAACAAATTTGCAAAGTAATGAGATGGATGTGCTTGTTTATTTTTACATGAATTAAATCTTGGCTGAATATTTGATATTATGGTATCTTCAATGTTTTGTTTTATCTTTATATATATATATATATATATCTTTCATATCTTTATATACATATCAAAGAATTGTTTTGGAATAAACTGTTTTATGATTTATTATCAGTAAGTGATTTTATTTGTATACTTATTTTATATACTGGGGGGTCATGTAAAATTATCTCCAGTAAAAGAGGGTCCTGAATGAAAAAAGTTTAAGCTCCATACTAAAGGAAATTGAATTGCTTGTTTCTTGTATAAAGTGTTAATTTTGTTTTCAAAATAGTAAAACCTTTTATTTTAAGTAAAAGCAAATTCTCACTCATTTCCTAAATTTAATAACCTCTTTGTAATCAAATATGTAGTTCTTTTTAAATCAGTGATATAGATCATATGTAAAATCTTAGAAAAACATGGCAAAATGGGATTTTGAGATATATTCATTCTTATGACAAGAGGTTCAATAAATATAGAATAGTTATTGAATTTCAATTTTGACTTTTATTGGCTAATTATGGTAATGAAATCTGAATAAAATACAATTGGAAGAACTTTTATATTATCAATATAATTAAATAGAGCATTAATAAATTTGTGTATATATCTTATTCTAAAAATCTATACTAATAGCCTATTTTACCTTCAGACTTGTTCATGTCCAGATGTGTGTGAACAGATTTAGACGACAGGTCAAGCTAGTTTTCTTTTGTATCTTCTGATAATAGACTTGCTTGCCTGAAAGTACTAGAAAAACTGTTATTTAATTAATTAATGTAAGTGAACTCCAATTATCAGGATTTTATTATTAGTACCAACAAATATTCTGTATTCAATATGTTTATGTATAAAATTTTGAATAAAATGTCTTATTCATTAACACAAATTTTATTTAACTGCATTGACAAATTTTTAATTTGGAAATTTAATATTTTATGTACCA
>NW_019392516.1:0-3783 GCF_000671375.1 Centruroides sculpturatus
TCACACGTGTCCAGACCTTCTTATACAGACCTTGGAATAGAAGGATTAGAAGTACAAAATAATCTAGTAATCTTAATCTTTGTTGTTGTTTTTTGTCCAGGCAACGCTGGGCTCATCTGCTGGTTTATACATAAAATGGGTTGCACTGTACTGCATAGCACCAAAATTGCCATTTGGTGATATTTTTATTAAAGTGGCAATAAAATTATAATACTGATGTTAAAACTTTAGTCTGTTTATTTTGACATTTAGTGTGAAATTGAATCACAAAGCATTCTTCAGGAAAAATAGCAGAATGTCAAGCTCCTGTGTGATGGGAGTCCCATATATCATATACATAGTGATGTGTGGCAAATTTGGACAGGAAAGCAGGAAGTGATGTTCAGAATCAAAGGCAGTTTTGTGCAATGCTGCCCAGTGTTTCCATATTGGGGATTTTTGTCAACTAATGGAAAATTTGGGGAATTTTTTTGGGGTGATCCCCCTTTTTTTCCATTTTGGCCATTTTTCAGTAGACTAAAGAAAATATAGAAATTTTTCCATGACAATCTGTGACATACTGTTTAAATATTGTGATCAAATGTGTTATTTGGAATTATTTGTTTAAAAATTATTAAAAAGTGATTCCTGTTTCTAAGTGACAACTTAACTTATGTTAGGTTTTCAGACTCCAAACTGATGAGGTTACTACAACCTGCATTAATTAGTAAGTACAACTGGTGATGATAAATAATTTGAAATGGCAAAAAAAATTTGAAACTTGCAAAATGGTTGGCAATTTTTAAAAAATTTTTCAGAGTGACCCAATAAAATTTGAATATACTACTGTATTTCGATTTATATTATGATTTTACAGCATAGTTTTAAGACTGATCAGATGACTGAGATGGTAAGGCTTCTGGGGCAACCTCCAGATCATAGGCTGATTCCTTAACCATCTATGTGAATGTCTTAACTGCCCCAAAAAATTCCTAGAAGTTTTGAGGATTGGTCTTTTCTGAATTTGTTTGGCCATGTTCCTCACCATCTAGCTGCTCATTGTGAACATAGCTGAACCCACAATGGGCAATAAAAAAAAATCCCTTATGCTAACAGGGCAGCAGACAAGAGTTAAAAAATAAAAATGTATAAAAACAAAAAGTTTTAAGAGATCAGAGAAGTTTATCTTAAGAAATATTTTAAAAATATTTTATTGATTAAGAATATTTGAGAGCAGTAGTGAAATTTATTGATATAAACTTTTAAAACAATAAAGAAATATAAATGTAAATATTAATGTCAGTTTTGAGCATTTTAGATCAGAACATGAATAACAATGAATGAAATAAAATAATAATAGGTTTAATTTTCAGATGTTCTAGGTAAGTAAGTAAAAATATATGCTGCATGAATTTCAGGATTATTGTTTTGAAAATTTAGTTTCTACTAAATTTTCAAAATGAGATGGAAATTTTTAAGGCATACGACACATCCAATTGTATTAATTCAAGAGACGAAATCGGCCTTTCCATGGCATGGCAAAACCTTCTACATACAGAGTAATAGCGAAATAATATTTAGTAAGCCTTAAAATAAAAGGTACTGGGAAACGTGAGAATGTTAAATAATTGTGTATCTCACTAACACGTTTTTTAAGTATCACATTAATATCTTTCTCTTAAATTGAACATTGATTGTCAAATTAGAACACGTTCAAGCATATCACGCGACGGAATAAGCGAACAAACTGAACGATTCAAATTCAACAGAGTTCGGATTTATTCAAATTTTGTTGTTCATTGTTGGTGTTCGATCCAGCTTTTCACCTGAAGAAGAGCCCAGAAGAGGCTAAGAAAACATTTGTAGTTGAATGAACAANAAATAAAATAATAATAGGTTTAATTTTCAGATGTTCTAGGTAAGTAAGTAAAAATATATGCTGCATGAATTTTCAGGATTATTGTTTTGAAAATTTAGTTTCTACTAAATTTTCAAAATGAGATGGAAATTTTTAAGGCATACGACACATCCAATTGTATTAATTCAAGAGACGAAATCGGCCTTTCCATGGCATGGCAAAACCTTCTACATACAGAGTAATAGCGAAATAATATTTAGTAAGCCTTAAAATAAAAGGTACTGGGAAACGTGAGAATGTTAAATAATTGTGTATCTCACTAACACGTTTTTTAAGTATCACATTAATATCTTTCTCTTAAATTGAACATTGATTGTCAAATTAGAACACGTTCAAGCATATCACGCGACGGAATAAGCGAACAAACTGAACGATTCAAATTCAACAGAGTTCGGATTTATTCAAATTTTGTTGTTCATTGTTGGTGTTCGATCCAGCTTTTCACCTGAAGAAGAGCCCAGAAGAGGCTAAGAAAACATTTGTAGTTGAATGAACAATTAGATACGCATCGGTTATAGGTTCGGTATGTCATATTTACTTAATACTGTGAAAGCAAAGAAAATTTATGTTTTACTTTTTAGTGCATTCATGTGAATAAAAAGCATTTCTTTAAAACTTTTTAATATATATTTATATTTCTTATTTCACTGTGCTTATTGTTTGAATTCCAGATCAAATTTCTTTTGAATTTAGCATTCAAACTCTAGATCTTTCAAAGTATGAGGTATCACTGCACTGTATTTTAATTGAAGTGTTGTTAAGGCTATTTAAGAATATACAAATGTTTTTCAAATAGTCCTGTAGTTGGTCACAACTTTTCAATCGCAGATGAGCAAAAACACAATACCAAACATACAAATATTGAGTTACCTGGATATATGTGGTCTGTCCAAAAAGTATCGGACCTTTTTTTTTCCGCGTAAACCAATGATGCGCGAGAGGCCTCATTGGGTGGAGTTATGGAGGGGACAGTCATGCACAGCTCTGAATTTTTTCCCGCCTGCAGGAAGCGTCAGTCGTTGGCAATCGGCCTATGAGTGAGGTCATGTAGTACGCTCTCCTCGGATTTCACTAAGCTGGAAAATGACTGAACAACGTGAGCAGCGATATTACATCAAATTTTGCCAAAAATCTTGGCGATACCCGAGCGTAAACCATTTGCAAGATTCAGCAGGCTTTTGGGGACGATCCTCGAGGCCAAAAAAAGTGCGGCAGGTCCACAGCAATATCAAAGGTCATGTTGACAGTTTTTTCGACTCTCGTGGGGTGGTGTGTCGTGAGTAAGCACCACAAGCCAAACCATCGCAAAGGAGTACTACTAGGAGATCCTTCGTCGTCTTTCCGATACAGTGCGACGCAAACGACTGGATCTGTAGTCGACCAAAACTTGGCAGCTCCATCGTGATAACGCATCCGCCCATTCTGCACATCTGAATCGGGCATTCGTCACCAAACACAATACTCCTGTGGTTCGTCACGCTCTGTACTCTTCCCACATGGCTCCGTGTGATCTTTGGCTATTTCCCAAGCTGAAAATGCCGCTAAAAGGAACCCGAATTTAGTCAAGAGAAGACATCGTGCGGAATCCGACAGACCGGCTGGTGGCCATTCCAAAAGATGCGTTCCAGCAGTGTTTCCAGCAATGGCAGGAACGCTGGGAGAAGTGTATATGTTACTGTGAAAGAGCAATATTTGTGAATGTCGACATTCGCCGGTGAATGTCGACACAGACAACTGTGTGAATGTTGACATTCCCCCATTCCGGTCATTCACAGTAACATATACATTACCAAGGAGACTACTTTGAAGGGGATTAGGGTTTTGTACCTCAAAGTCAATAAATTTATTTTTGCCGACCAAAGGTCCGATACTTTTTGAACAGACCT
>NW_019392516.1:5003-15073 GCF_000671375.1 Centruroides sculpturatus
AACACTTTTTATACAGTCTTACGTTCAATGTTAGGGGTTGATAAATAGAGATAAGAATAAATCTGCTTCGCTTAGGAAAGAAAAGGGAATAACTTAATCACGCAGTTGAATTAATTAATTTATGACAGTTTATTGAAGCACCAATTTACAATAGTCAACAATGATCTCCTGTACGAGAGGGTGATTGCTTCATGATGGTGCTATTGCTGCCAGAGTCTCGTTTGGTGAAGATTACTCTGCACCACAATTATTGGTACTGAGAACGAGATCAGCTTGGAATAACTTTAATCACAATAAATGTTTCCGGCCATTTGCACGCCTGTAAACTGATCGGAAATAAAGATTGCAAGACTTAAAATACATGCATACATTGTAATTTACTATGTGGAGAATACTCATTTTATCTGCAAAATAGACAGTAACAAATTGTGCAACAAATGAACTTGCCAAGACAGACTATAAAAAATTTATTTTTCTATATAATATAATCTTAATTGCAAAAAAAGCCAAATCTGGCAATTTTGCTCAGAACTAACTGAAGCGCCACTTGTAATCGTCCAATGCGCATTTTGGCCACCCCTGTTTAATGTATATAAAAGCAACAAGTGACATCTTGTGAGAAAACCTATCAAGTTTTACAGAGATGTTTTTTTTTCTGCAAGATGAAGCAGAAGTCAAATTGTGGGCATTATTGTCCAATTGTAGTTTTGCCACACGAGAAAGCACAGGTGGTCTGGTATGTTCTTATAGCATGACTACTAAGATCTTCTAATCTGATCTCCTTGCATTTCTCTCTCTGGGGTTACGTGAAAGGTATCATTTATGCAACTTTGGTCAGAGATCTTTGGGAGAGCATTATTGCAGCCATCACCACTATGAGACAGGTCATACTGCAGCATACATAGCAGGAAATTGCTTACTGCCTTGATATCACGTGACTGTTGGAGCACACACAGAGATATGGTGATTTTTTCAATAAAATTTGAAGAATTTTTCTCATATAAAATCTTTGGTGAACTAATAACTTTAACTGTTAATTTTTTACAGCTAAATCATATTGGGTACTTTTGATTGGAATACCCTGTATACATAATAAATTAGATTGCTTTTACAATACGAGCAATTATTTATTGTGACATCGTTGCAATGCCAAGCTGCAATTTTTAATCATGTTTTTAATTTAAACTATATGCTCTCTACCTCAAATTATTAGTAGTGTCTTGCCCCTGTACATCATTCTTTTCCTTTAACAATAGAGTCGCACCAGTGATTTATTAACTACTTTCAGGGGAAAAGTATTGAACTGAAATAATGTGACTTTCAGCTTGCATTGGATGTTTGTATATGCAGTAGTTAATTGGGCCTCCTGTCCCAAATGTTTCCATATCTGGTCTTGTATTTCATCTAACTTCATTCTCGAGATTAAGACAGACAGACGGTCGACAGTGGGAATTTATAGGTCTACAATTGTTTCAAATTGCAACCTAATAACATAAGTATACAATAATAATGATATAAAATTTTTAAGAAAGTGTTATGTATTAGTGCAAGGAAAGAGGAGGAGAGAGTTAGTTTTAGTCAGTGTAAAGTGTAATTAATAAAGGAAAGTAAATAGGGCACAAATAGTATACATTTTGGCAATTAATAAATATTTTAATCATTTCCACTTTTTGGGTAACCCAAAANAAAAAAAAAAAAAAAAAAAAAAAAAAAAAAAAAAAAAAAAAAAAAAAAAAAAAAAAAAAAAAAAAAAAAAAAAAAAAAAAAAAAAAAAAAAAAAAAAAAAAAAAAAAAAAAAAAAAAAAAAAAAAAAAAAAAAAAAAAAAAAAAAAAAAAAAAAAAAAAAAAAAAAAAAAAAAAAAAAAAAAAAAAAAAAAAAAAAAAAAAAAAAAAAAAAAAAAAAAAAAAAAAAAAAAAAAAAAAAAAAAAAAAAAAAAAAAAAAAAAAAAAAAAAAAAAAAAAAAAAAAAAAAAAAAAAAAAAAAAAAAAAAAAAAAAAAAAAAAAAAAAAAAAAAAAAAAAAAAAAAAAAAAAAAAAAAAAAAAAAAAAAAAAAAAAAAAAAAAAAAAAAAAAAAAAAAAAAAAAAAAAAAAAAAAAAAAAAAAAAAAAAAAAAAAAAAAAAAAAAAAAAAAAAAAAAAAAAAAAAAAAAAAAAAAAAAAAAAAAAAAAAAAAAAAAAAAAAAAAAAAAAAAAAAAAAAAAAAAAAAAAAAAAAAAAAAAAAAAAAAAAAAAAAAAAAAAAAAAAAAAAAAAAAAAAAAAAAAAAAAAAAAAAAAAAAAAAAAAAAAAAAAAAAAAAAAAAAAAAAAAAAAAAAAAAAAAAAAAAAAAAAAAAAAAAAAAAAAAAAAAAAAAAAAAAAAAAAAAAAAAAAAAAAAAAAAAAAAAAAAAAAAAAAAAAAAAAAAAAAAAAAAAAAAAAAAAAAAAAAAAAAAAAAAAAAAAAAAAAAAAAAAAAAAAAAAAAAAAAAAAAAAAAAAAAAAAAAAAAAAAAAAAAAAAAAAAAAAAAAAAAAAAAAAAAAAAAAAAAAAAAAAAAAAAAAAAAAAAAAAAAAAAAAAAAAAAAAAAAAAAAAAAAAAAAAAAAAAAAAAAAAAAAAAAAAAAAAAAAAAAAAAAAAAAAAAAAAAAAAAAAAAAAAAAAAAAAAAAAAAAAAAAAAAAAAAAAAAAAAAAAAAAAAAAAAAAAAAAAAAAAAAAAAAAAAAAAAAAAAAAAAAAAAAAAAAAAAAAAAAAAAAAAAAAAAAAAAAAAAAAAAAAAAAAAAAAAAAAAAAAAAAAAAAAAAAAAAAAAAAAAAAAAAAAAAAAAAAAAAAAAAAAAAAAAAAAAAAAAAAAAAAAAAAAAAAAAAAAAAAAAAAAAAAAAAAAAAAAAAAAAAAAAAAAAAAAAAAAAAAAAAAAAAAAAAAAAAAAAAAAAAAAAAAAAAAAAAAAAAAAAAAAAAAAAAAAAAAAAAAAAAAAAAAAAAAAAAAAAAAAAAAAAAAAAAAAAAAAAAAAAAAAAAAAAAAAAAAAAAAAAAAAAAAAAAAAAAAAAAAAAAAAAAAAAAAAAAAAAAAAAAAAAAAAAAAAAAAAAAAAAAAAAAAAAAAAAAAAAAAAAAAAAAAAAAAAAAAAAAAAAAAAAAAAAAAAAAAAAAAAAAAAAAAAAAAAAAAAAAAAAAAAAAAAAAAAAAAAAAAAAAAAAAAAAAAAAAAAAAAAAAAAAAAAAAAAAAAAAAAAAAAAAAAAAAAAAAAAAAAAAAAAAAAAAAAAAAAAAAAAAAAAAAAAAAAAAAAAAAAAAAAAAAAAAAAAAAAAAAAAAAAAAAAAAAAAAAAAAAAAAAAAAAAAAAAAAAAAAAAAAAAAAAAAAAAAAAAAAAAAAAAAAAAAAAAAAAAAAAAAAAAAAAAAAAAAAAAAAAAAAAAAAAAAAAAAAAAAAAAAAAAAAAAAAAAAAAAAAAAAAAAAAAAAAAAAAAAAAAAAAAAAAAAAAAAAAAAAAAAAAAAAAAAAAAAAAAAAAAAAAAAAAAAAAAAAAAAAAAAAAAAAAAAAAAAAAAAAAAAAAAAAAAAAAAAAAAAAAAAAAAAAAAAAAAAAAAAAAAAAAAAAAAAAAAAAAAAAAAAAAAAAAAAAAAAAAAAAAAAAAAAAAAAAAAAAAAAAAAAAAAAAAAAAAAAAAAAAAAAAAAAAAAAAAAAAAAAAAAAAAAAAAAAAAAAAAAAAAAAAAAAAAAAAAAAAAAAAAAAAAAAAAAAAAAAACTTGGAGGGTCAAATTTGATACGATTCCAATACTTTTCCGTTTTATATACATAACAAATTGGGAAGTAAAAAGGAGTCCGAGTCGGCGTATTTTTTGACGACTCCGACTCCAACTCTACAGCCCTGGTTACTTAAATAAAAAATCTTTTTAAATACTAAAGATTTATTCAGTTAAAATTCAATAATGATTTTAATCATAAACTCAACATCACCTTAACACCGGGGGTGAAATCAACACTAAATTTGGAACCTGTTACTGGTGTAAATCGTGAGAAAACCTTTCTTCACAAACTTTTTCAAACTTTTTAAAATAGTTCTTCCTCACATAAAACCGATGGAATGCTTCAAAAAATAGAATGTAAAGATTTAAAACAAAATCGAATTCTTGTTTAATGAAACCCATTGTGATGGGCATGCACACTTGTGCGTGAATGGGGGTATTTAAAGGCTGCCATCTATAAGGCCCTGCTATGCTACAGATAGATTAAGTTCATCTTTCCATTTGATACAGGTGGTCATGTGGCTAGCCCTTTAGATGGATAAGGCTTCCAACCATTTTAGATGTTCTGGGTGGAGTGTAGTGACGATGACGTTGGCCTTGTCAACTTCCGCCTTGATGTTCAGATCAGACTCATAGGTGGCCAGGGCAGTGGTGTGTTGCCCATGTCGAAGGTCCACTTGGTGCTCACATATTCTAGTATTTAAGGAGTGCTTGGTGGAACCAATATATATGGCATTTCCTGTTCTGAAGTCTTAAAACTGTAATGAAAAGAACAGTTTTGAATTGTGATACAGATTTGTTTTCTTCAAGTATTGGTGGCATATTGTACACAAGTCATTGTGATAAGTTTTAGGAAAACAGCACTATATGGCTGCTGAAATAATAATCTGATACAATTCCAAAAAAAGAAGCTAAATGAAGAATACATAGAAAATATTAATGATTTTACATTTTCAACTTCAAAACTTCAATATTTAAATGTATTCAAGGTGTTAAGATGTATTTATTGTTGAGAGTGACCTCATTTGGAGATATATTTAAAAAAATTTTTTTCCTCTGTGGCCACTAAGAGGATCTTTTTTTGTTTTTCCTTACTCATTGAGTGGTGAGAGATGGAGCCTAACTTAACTTGGACAGACTGCCCTGAAAAATTTCTGGGGCATTTTGCCAGGATTCAATCCTTGGTCCTCACAACAGTAGGCTGATATTGAAGCCATCATGGCCACCTGACTATTATTTACTTACAGCTGACTTTTTTAACCATTACAAGAAAAGGTTGTTTTATTTTTAACAGAAAATTCTCTCAAAGCAATTGTTTTTGTTGTTTTGATATTCAGTTACGTTACTCTTTTAAAAAGATTTATAGAAACAACATATCTCAGTTAAATGAATTATGTTAAAATATTAAGTTGCTAATAAAATTTTTAAATGATAAAAAAAGATTCTTTGGGAAAGATTTCTTGTATTTATTCTAAATATTATATTAAATACCAATTAAAAATTATATTTGATAAAATTTTTATTTGAAAAAATGTGTGAAAAGGATACAAAAAGAAAGATTAATTAAAAAGTAGAGTAAACACAAGATAATAAGTTGGGAAAATTTATTTTGCAATGATATTTTTTTCAATAAAAACATATTTATGATATGATTATGCCATTCCTATTGGTAAAAGCAACAATCAAAATGAATCATAAAATAAAATTGTGATATAGTCTTAATTGTTTAACAATTGCAAATATTATCTCTATACAAATGTAATTAAAATTTTCATATTAAATTTAAATTTTTAAGTGTAATTTGTTAAATTAAATTTGATTTTCAATATTTATTATAAAATTTCTGTGTTTTGTAACATTAGAATACTAATTTTGATTTTTATCACTTTCAATATGTGTGTACAATATGATTGAGGCATATTCTGAAAAAAAGACTGAATGGTTATAAAAATCAGGGCTGTGGAGTCTGAGTCAGAAGGAATTTCTGGCTAGAGTAGTCGGAGTCGGAAAAAATGAGTCAACTGCAACTTCGGTATTTTAAATTTAATTTAGTTTTTTTATTCAGCTAAAAGAAACTTTATTTTATATTTATTAATTTTTAAATTTTTTTTGTATTTTGTTATAATTCATTTATTTTAAATATACAAAATGCAGCAATTTAATTTATTAAATATGTAGTTTTCTTTGTAGTATTTGTGTTTAATAGTTAAATTATTTTGACCCAATTGAATTTGAATATTTTTGAATTATTCCTTTATTATTCCTGTTGTAAGTACTCTGTTTTTCTGAATGAGCCAGACTAATCAGAGTATATATTTTTCTTTTCTGAACAAGGGCTGAAGTAGCTAGATCCACATGTTTTAGTTGGACTAACTTTTCTGGAAGGGGTAAATTGAAGTGCAAATTCTGCAGAATAATGATATGTAGGTGTAGAATTTTATTGTCCCTTTCTCCTCTTATTAAATATTTGTTAAAAATTAATTTTTTTATACAAATAAATATTAATGTAAGTTAAATATTAAAAATACTAACTATAAAAGTATTTGGGTAAATACCCCAGGCTCCTTTCAGAGTTCAGAGTAGGGTACCTGCTATGAGTGCCTCTGCCCCCCATAAACAAAGTGTTTGTTTTTATCAGGGCTGTGGAGTTGGTAAAAAACACTCAACTCAGACTCCTGATAATTTTAGTAGGCCGACTCCAGCAAAATTAAATACCAAGTCATTCAAAAATTTGTTATTGGTTACAAACATATTTATAACACTATTCATTTCTCTCTGTAGTCAGAATTTTTCCAAGCAGCTTTGGTACTGAGAAACAAGCTGCTTTATGCCTGCTGTATAAAATTTTACCATCTGCAAGTTCATCCTGTCCAGCATTGTGGTTTGCAACTCCTCAGTTTCTTTAAACTGTTGTGATGCAAGCCATTTCTTTAAGTATGGGAAGATGTAATAGTTACTGGATACAAGGTCAAGATGATAAAGGAGACAATCAAACAGTTTCCATCTGAATTGCTTGAGGCATCTGAATATTGGAGGCAGCAGTGTGCAAGCATGCATTGTTGTGTGGAGAACAATTCCTGATGTCAGCATTCCAAGACTGTTCTGAATGGCATGTCTCAGTTTAGAAAGTGTTTCACAATACATCGTCATTGCTGTGATTGTTGTTTCCAGTTTTATGAAATCCATCAAAAGCATGCTTTTTTGGGTCCAGAACACAACTGCCATAATCTATCAGGCAGATCAACTTTGCTTGAAGTTTTTTGCCTTTGGTGAATATGAATGCACCACTGCATCACTGTTGTTTGGACAAGGTCATTTTAAATAAATTTGTATTTTCAAAAACTGTTATTCACTGTTAGAAGTGTTTTATTTGCATTATTAAATTAACTGCAGTGGATAGTTGGACTTTATAGTATTGTTTACTACAATATTATAAACAATATGTATATTTTAAAAGACAGTTTTATCTNAATTCTGCAGAATAATGATATGTAGGTGTAGAATTTTATTGTCCCTTTCTCCTCTTATTAAATATTTGTTAAAAATTAATTTTTTTATACAAATAAATATTAATGTAAGTTAAATATTAAAAATACTAACTATAAAAGTATTTGGGTAAATACCCCAGGCTCCTTTCAGAGTTCAGAGTAGGGTACCTGCTATGAGTGCCTCTGCCCCCCATAAACAAAGTGTTTGTTTTTATCAGGGCTGTGGAGTTGGTAAAAAACACTCAACTCAGACTCCTGATAATTTTAGTAGGCCGACTCCAGCAAAATTAAATACCAAGTCATTCAAAAATTTGTTATTGGTTACAAACATATTTATAACACTATTCATTTCTCTCTGTAGTCAGAATTTTTCCAAGCAGCTTTGGTACTGAGAAACAAGCTGCTTTATGCCTGCTGTATAAAATTTTACCATCTGCAAGTTCATCCTGTCCAGCATTGTGGTTTGCAACTCCTCAGTTTCTTTAAACTGTTGTGATGCAAGCCATTTCTTTAAGTATGGGAAGATGTAATAGTTACTGGATACAAAGGTCAAGATGATAAAGGAGACAATCAAGCAGTTTCCATCTGAATTGCTTGAGGCATCTGAATATTGGAGGCAGCAGTGTGCAAGTATGCATTGTTGTGTGGAGAACAATTCCTGATGTCAGCATTCCAAGACTGTTCTGAATGGCATGTCTCAGTTTAGAAAGTGTTTCACAATACATCGTCATTGCTGTGATTGTTGTTTCCAGTTTTATGAAATTCATCAAAAGCATGCTTTTTTGGGTCCAGAACACAACTGCCATAATCTATCCGGCAGATCAACTTTGCTTGAAGTTTTTTGCCTTTGGTGAATATGAATGCACCACTGCATCACTGTTGTTTGGACAAGGTCATTTTAAATAAATTTGTATTTTCAAAAACTGTTATTCACTGTTAGAAGTGTTTTATTTGCATTATTAAATTAACTGCAGTGGATAGTTGGACTTTATAGTATTGTTTACTACAATATTATAAACAATATGTATATTTTAAAGGACAGTTTTATCTCAATACTACAGAGTGTGCACAATGTATTTTATGTTATATTTACAAGATGTCATAATTATAAACATGTAATATTAGATTTTGAAAAATATACATGTTTTGATAAATATTATACTTTGTAGCATTATATTTACAAGATTCTAATCAAATTGAATTTTTTTTTCTATTAAGATTAACCATATGATGGCCTTTATTGAGAGAGAGGCTGATGAAAAGGCTGAAGAAATTGATACTAAGGTGAGAAAATTATTTATTGTTTTGTAAATGCATATAATGTTGTTATAAACTTTCAATTGTTTGTTTCAGGCTGATGAAGAATTCACTCTTGAAAAGGGTAGATTAGTTCAAGAACAAAGATTAAAAATAATAGAATTTTATGATCGAAAGGAGAAACAGGTGGAAATGCAAAAGAAAATGTATGATTACTTTCATTTTTTTTAACTTTAAAATCATAAAGTCTCATTAAATCTCTCTGGTGCCCAGTGACAAATTTCACAGGTAAACAAATGTTTTCAGACACCTTCTGAGCTCTGCTTCAGGTTTTTGCATTCTATGAATGGAACATGGAAGTCTTTGAAATTTGTCATTGAGCACCATTGAGGTTTAATGAGTAAGTCCAGTGTGAAGGTGAAAGAACTATCATAAAATATTGGACTTAATATCAAAATTGTTCAGATTTAATTTATTTCATATAGTTTTTATTCTGTTTGCTCTTCTATTAGGTACATATTATTCCACTAAATTGATTTTTAATTTATATTTTTATTAGAATTTTCTTGTTGTAGCTTTAATAATGTAAATACAACTGCTGTGTAACCTCAGGCCAAATATAAGCTATAATATTTATAAATTACTGATAAATTTGACCCTAGAGGAAAGAGTTTCATCTTGTAATAAATTTAATAATTACAAGGGTGTTTCAATAAGTAATGCCTTTTTATTTTTTTAAACAAACATTTCAATGTATACACAAAAATGTGAATATAGTAAATGAAGTTGGACATTTCTGACAAATGGAAAAAAACTTAGTGTGCATGCTATCATTGTCCACACTTCAAGAGCAGTGAAGTGTTGTTTGTTTTCTATGGGCAGGGAGCAAGAAATGTGAAGAAATTCATGCAGAAATGCAGAAAGTGTATGGTGACGGTTGTACAGTGCTAAATGTTTAAAAATGGTCATCAGTATGTGATTGATGAGCACAAGTTAATCTGGTAAGTGGAACTTTCCCTCAAGCAGTGGCTGCTGTTGATCAAATGATTCAAAGCAACTGCCGTATTTGTTTTAAGACGCTGTTGGAAAAATTGCTTAGTGTCCTATTTGGTCCTTTGAAGAAATTCCTGGCTCGAGAGATGTTCCATTCCGATGAGGAAGTTAAATTGGCTGTTCGCAGATGGTTATATGGTCAGGAACTGGCATTCTATAATGCAGGCATCTTTAAGCAAATACACCGCTGGGTCAAATACTTGAACCTGAATGTTTCCTATGTTGAGAAGTAGTCTAATCCACGTATTTCATTTCATATATTCTGTATTTTCCATATGCATTAAAACTTTTGCTTAAAAAAATAAAAGGTGTTACTTATTGAAACTTTATTATAATTTTAGATTTAACTGAAAGTAGAGCATTTACCCTGAGCAGGATTCGAACCTGCAACTCCTGCTTGCATTGCAGATGCATTGCCAATTACACTACCCAGACCTCTGGTCCGATCGCCTCTTCTATTATATTTAAGATTACGATATAACCATCATTGGTTATTACAGTGCTGACTGGGAATGCATTCAGCACCCACAGCACTGTAAAAAAATATCAGC
>NW_019392517.1:0-3069 GCF_000671375.1 Centruroides sculpturatus
AAGAAAAACAAATGAAAAATGCGAACTAATGTAACGTCGTATGGTGAGTTTTTGTTCGTATCGTGGAGCAAAAATACGTTCAAATTTCATGTCGTATCCTGAAAATTTCGTATGTTGGGGAGTTCGTAACCTGAGGTACCACTGTATTACGCTCTCCGATTTTATATTACTTACGGATTTCGATGTTAAACTAGTGATATTACGATTTCGTACGTCCCATCATTAGGGGGACGTAGAAAAAAACGTGTACAATTCTTGTATAATGTTAAAAAAATTAACCGTTACTTCGACAGCGTCATTTACGACTAAATTTAATGAATGAGAGAGATGCACCAGGTACAGAAAAGGCTCTAGAATTTATTTTCCTTAAATTTACGATTTACGTATCCGTTTGTCGTAAAAATTTGTCTTTCCACTTTTTTCCCCGAGACTACAAATATTCGAGTACAAAGTGACCGGTTTCGACTTATTTCTACTTAAGAAATACTGTAGTTAAATAATTAAGCGATTAGGGAATTGGGGACGTAAACAAAATCCTGACGAAAGAGCCGGAATATTACTTAAACAAAAGCCTAACCGAACCAATCTATAGCCGAGTACGGTGGGGACCGATTTCTTCGAAATACTGTATTAGATGTAATAAAGACAGAAATTTTTCCACTTCGACGAGAGTAAACGAAAAGTTATAAAGTTCGGAAATTTCCGTAGACAACACCTGGTCCTAAAACGAATTAGTGAGAAAACAAATGACTATTAAGTTTAACATATTTAGATTTTTCAGCTATGGTGAGAAACATTTAAAATTACAACAGCCCTGTCGCGTCCTTTCAGATATACTAATGATGCGACAAAAGAGGTACAGTATTTGGCATTGACCTGTATCTGAACCCTGGGGATTTGGCAGTCCGCGTGTATGCGCGCTCCGCAATCGTCTTCGATTCCATCCATTAGTCACTCGTAGGGAGCAATTTGACTAAGTGCATTGTTTTAAGATTTAAAAAGTAAAGAATATTTTATATTTGTATGTACGTTTCTTTACAGAGCTATATTTAATTATAATTTTCTTTAAAAATATATTCGTATAATTGAAGAATATTTTGTATGTACCGGTACATCCACTATAAATTTTATTTCACCGAGTAAGTTTTTATTATTTTATTTTTAATCGTAGCCCTTATATCGTGGCTAGCGATTCGGAATGTAATTGTGACATTAAAAATGCATTTAGAGAAGTCTACGGTTTTTACTGGCTTATCGAATAAACGATACGAATGGACCCTAGACCATCAGTGATGCGCAATTGACTGATTGCCCCTGGATGTCGGCTTCTTACAGAAACACAGCTCCCCTATCATCAAATGTCACGGCACGCCCCTGGTAACCCTTGTATATATTTCTGTAAAAGAAACTGGCGACATCGACCGTTGGACTCCTTCGCCGTTCGGTATCGTTCCTCCGGTACGACGACGACCACGCTACTCGCGGATGTAATCGGTGAGCGACTCGACCGATCTTCTCAAGAGATACGGCTCGGTAGCCTCCTCACACAAAAGTTTCGAAGCTATTCTATAATTTTTAGCATTATAAATTAACAGACTTAAGCTGATTAAATCGGAACATTTATTTGTTAAATTCTCTTCAAATGTTTCCTATCGCGTGTTACGTCTTGTCAACTAGATAATTTCCGAACACGTACCTTGTTAATTAAAACCATTTCACCTTCAGCTTCGTTGTTTGTTGTTTGAAACAATTTTCCAAAACAGCTAAAACATTGGGAATATTCGCGATATCTCACATCGAAAGATACTCGCGATAAGATACTCCGGCGTATTCGGTAGCTCCGTTTACAGTGTTGCTAAATGACGTTCCGGAATCATTTTGAGATAATGCTTCTCCGCAACTAATCGGCAATATTTTTGAANAAGATTACAGCGCCACAGCACTGGCGAAAATTTAAATTTGTCGACTGGAATTCCTTCGGATAACCGACGTTTCGGATAACCGACCTTCAGATAAACGACGCTCTACTGTATATTGAAAAATATAAAAACAATAAAAAATTATACTTCAGAAGTTAATTTAGTATCAAAAACGTAAAATATTTGAGTAGCCTAAGATATAGCCAAAGATTTTAGTGCCACGGCACCGGCGAAAATTTAAATTTGCCGACTGAAATTTTTCGGATAACCGACTCTCGGATAAACGACGCTCTATTGTATTTGTTTTGCAGTTTAAAACAAAATATTTTATACTTTATTTCTGAGAAATAAAGTATAAAATAGTATATATATAATCCAAGATAATAAGTTGTCTTGGATTACAGTACTGTATATATTTCCTCGACGCTTAGGACGTTCGAACAATTAATTGTTTGAAGCAACTATTTGTGCGTAGTGTAAGTTTATTTCCTGTTAAAATAAACAAATTATGCGAGATACTCGTCATCATTTGTTTCCTCCGCTACATCCACGTGCAAATATTCCCTTAATCATCCTCCCCTAAAAGTCGACTGACTTACACAAACATTAATTCTACACATATTTTATCTAAAACCACAGTATTAATTGAATTTGTTCCGCGTCCTAAATAAAGTAAAATGTCGTTGCTACGAAGAAAAAATTAAATACAGTAATTGCGAATAATTAAATTCATTCTAACAAAAAAGTGAAATTAATTTAATGGAGAATAAATAAAATTGGAAAATTAATTATGTCAATACGGCATTTACGTATTTAGGAAAATTAAATACCCGTTTGCTTTTTGTTGTTTATTATTGTTTTAAATTAATTCTTAAAGAAATTTTTAGCACTAAAATGATTCCTTCGGCATATTTACTGCTATAACGCGATTAGAATTTCGTATTGGCTACCGAAACATTCAATTATTAATAATAAAGATTATTTTGCCATTCGGTTGAAATACAGTAGAGCGTCGTTTATCCGAAACGCCGGTTATCCGAAAGAATTCCAGTCGGCAAATTTAAATTTTCGCTAGTGCTGTGGCGCTGCAATCTTTGGCTATGTCTTGGGCTACTCGAATATTTTACGTTTTTGATACTAAATTAACTTC
>NW_019392518.1:0-1222 GCF_000671375.1 Centruroides sculpturatus
CTCGAGATACGGGCATTGAAAATGATGACGTAAAATCACTGTTGATTTCACAATATGAACGTCACGTCTAATTTCAAAATCTGCAATATTGCTGCAGTTGGCAAGGAGCATCGAACTGAATTTTTCATTTATTATCTCTCAGTCGAACCAGAGAAATATTCGGTGGGATACGTTCTAATTTATGATAGATTTACTTCTTAACGTCAAAAATGCAATTAATTGTGTGATGAATTCGACAGTGTACTGAAACAAAATACACTTTTTATTAAAAAAAACTGCTTTTATACAACACGTTTTCTATATAATTAAACAACAATAAAAACAATAAACCTTATTATAATATAGTATATGAGATATTAAACTTACAGAAGAAAAAGAAATTGTTGCTTCTGAATCCCACTTCGGCTCTCGATATGGACATTAATACTTCCGTCTGAAAACAAAGAAAACACATTTCATTGTGCTGTCGTTACGCGAGTTCTGATTTAAAATGTAATAAAAATCAGACTTTTTTTTAATGACAATCGAAGTAAAATATTCAATTTTGAAATTATGAAAGAATATTTACGATTTTGTTATTGTCATCGTCAAGGAAATAAATGTCCATTATGCAGGTGAAAAACCGTTCCATCTAAAATGAATTAATTATATAATTCTCGTTAAACAATTTATAAGGTTGGGAGACAGACAATTCACAAATTTGCTGTAAAATGAAAGTAACTTACGTTCGAAGGAATTCTTGTCAAGTATANGCCACATTCCGCTACAGTTCGCCTTTATTATCAGTTCGAAATGGGGTGGTTCCATAATACCTGCAGTGTTCCATAATACCACCTTCTCCTCTACAATTAGCTCATAACAAATATAGTTTCCCCCTTTTATTAAGGATATTTCTCACGTCCAAAATAAAAGCACAACCATTAATTCCGCGTATAACTGGAGAAGTTCTGATCAGAATAGTGTGAATTTAACTTACGATCAAACATGGTATTCTTCACACAACAAAACAATTGAAAAGCAAAAAGTTTACTAAAACTTTGTCAAACCGAAACCAAGTAAAATTGGTGAGTGGTATGGTAGATCTTCTTTCACAGAAGACAGTGGTGTGCCGTCATTAGAAGCGGTGTATGCGCCGCTTCTCTCGTATTTTCTAAAAAAATAAGTACATATTAATTTTAATTATATGAAAATAATCGCACAATATATTATTATAACCGCATTA
>NW_019392519.1:0-954 GCF_000671375.1 Centruroides sculpturatus
AAATAATTTTAAAACAAAACAAAAAATTGTTATATTATCAACATATGGGTTGGCCATGTGGAGTTTTCTGAGTTTTTTCACATGTCTAACTCCTAAATAGAGATCAGTTTTCCATAGAAAGACCTCCTGGGAGGTACTCCTCCCTTAGCAGATTGCCCATGTGTTGCATTGCTATACATGGGTATCTGCACTTACCATTAACCATTAACCATTATTATTGTTTGCTTGTAGAAAAATTGCATTTTAACATAGATTTATAGATGATGATAAGTTGGATATTAAAATACAGTATTTCAAACTAAAAATTTAACATGTAACATGGAACTTCTACAACACAGTTTTGTCTAAAATGGTTTTGCAGCAGTAATAATATTTTAAAATAAAACAAAGGCGTAGTATCTTATAACACAATTGTACAATATACAGTAAAAATCTGTCTCCTGAAATTTTCCACCAAAAATACTGTACTTCCCACTAAATTTAGTGGGAATCTGCCAACTTAGCAACACTCTTTAATTAATCAGTAAAGTCAAGGTGCCTTGATGTTTTATTAGTAATCCATCTTGTGTTTTTCTGCATTATTAATAATTATTCTGCAATGTCACATTCATTTATGTGCCATTGAATTCACCTTACTTCCACTAATCTGATAATCTCCTTAATCTGACACTGTTCCAGCCCAATATACAAGGTCTGTTCAAAAAGTATCGGACCTTATTTTTTTCCGCGTAAACCAATGATGCGAGAGAGGCCTCCTTCGGTGGAGTTGTGGAGGGGACAGTCATGCACAGCCCTGAATTTTTTCCCGCCTGCAGAAAGCGTCAGTCGTTGGCAATCGGCGTATGAGTGAGGTCATGTAGTGCGCTCTCGTCGGATTTCACTAAGCTGGAAAATGACTGAACAACGTGAGCAGCGATATTACATCAAATTTTGCCAAAAACCTTGGCGATACCC
>NW_019392519.1:2178-4284 GCF_000671375.1 Centruroides sculpturatus
GTATTTACTTTTAATATTACCGATATGTCATCGAAAAGAAAACGTGTTGTATTATCATTAAAAGACAAATTAAAGTATTTGTTTCGATTATCTGGATTTTTCCTTATCCGGACTACCTTCATCCCCAATTAGTCCGGATAATCGAGGTTCTACTGTATTTACAATATAATACTTAATTTTTCTGTTTTAATAAAACTGTTGAACATGTATAATACTTTAAGTACTGATTACATGAGCTAAAATGATCATTATTTAATATTTCAGATATTCTTCCATCTTTAGTAATGTGTGCATTTAACAGATCAATTAAAGAAGTTGAGCCAAATGAAGAAAAGAATGTTCAATGGGTATAAATAAATAAATTATTTTATGTTAATTATTCTAGTGGAAAAAGGATTTAATTTCTTAAATATGGAAATAAGAAAAAATTCAATGAAAATATAATTTAAAAAATTGTAAAATTAAGGAAACATCAGCAAGATATGGTTTTTGTTGCCTCTTTCATATATAGAATTTCAATGCAATAAAATTATATTATATATATATATACATTTCTATTCATCTAACATTCATTCTTTTCTTGCAATCGCAACCCTGAATACTCAAAATGATTTGATATTGAATATTTTATACTTTTTTTTTNATGAAACAGAAATAAAATTAAGTATATTAACAGGTTAGTTCAAATATAAAAATAATAATAATTTCTAATTACATAAATAATTTATAAAATGTTTTGTTTATCAAAATATACTAATCATAATGTATATTTATATTTTGAGAGATTATACTATATTTATCTATACATTAATTTTTCCAAACACATTACTTAGGATAAATTTTAAAAAATTGGAAAACTAATACAGTGAAACATTGAAAATTTGGACATCAAAAATCTGGATTCAGCCATTGAAAAATGGATATTAAATTTTGCTATGTAACAAGTAGTTTTCCTAAATAATTGTGCATTATATTTTATGATCAATTAATTTTTGAAAATAATTTTTTCCATAAAGAATCAAATTTTACTCATATAAAGAAAACTTTGATAATTTTATAATTTCAGTAAAATTTATGGTTGAAATTCAAGAAAAATATATTTATATGGATGAAAGAAAATATACAATTTATATGTCAAAATGTTGTTGTTATTATATATTATTGAAAAAGTTTATCATACTTTGTCGGTTATATAAATTTTATATAAATCACTAATTTTCAAACTTTTTATGTATTCAATAATACAGATGTCTAATAGCATTGTATCAAGCATATAAATACATTCTTAATTTTTCAGTATCTTACAATGGAAATTTAAGAGAATTCTGCAAATCTTTAAATAATTAAGTTGTTTTTGTTCTCATTAAAACACATTGGAGGTTTTTCTGAGAGAGAGGGGGGGATGTTTTCAAATTGTTTTGGAATTATTTGGAATTTTTTATTTTTGTAGATAAAACTATGATCAAATTATATATAAAGTTACTTAAAAGCAATTAAAATAACTTAACATTATATATTAAATGATTTCGATTGCAGTAGCAGATTATGTTCTTCTAAAGGCACTACATACAATTTTGTTAAAAAAACCCTTTATGTAAAGTGTTTTTTAATATTAAAAAGACAACAAAAGCCATAAACAATGAAAAGATTAACATTTACTAAATTTTTAGAAAATAAAAAAAATGCTTCTATATAAGTTGAAATTAATTTTGCTTGAACAATTTAAATACTTTTTTTAGTATTAATTATACAAATTTTTAGAGGCTTATTATTATTATTATTATTTTTATAATTTCACTCACTAAGCATGAGGCCCTAGGCCACATGCTTAGTGCACTTATTGAGTAATTTGCCACTGTTTGATTGATCTTAGATTATTTCAGTTAGCTCTAATTGATATTATGCATGTTAATTGACAAAGTTAACCAAATCATTTAAAATATTTCTATTGTCATCTGCATTTAAAACTAGATTATTTGAATTTATAAATGAATTGATTCCAAATGTTCTATTGATGAGTCCACTCATACCTCTTCCTGTCATTTTGCACCATTTGAATATGATGTGAATTGATATTTTTTCTAGGGTTTTTACATTTAATTATTT
>NW_019392520.1:0-2922 GCF_000671375.1 Centruroides sculpturatus
TTCCAAATGGCCTACTAAAATTGGTAATGATTTAGAATGGAAGCGTATTACCATTTTAGCAACATTAACATATTCATATTTACTGTTTTATTAGGAAATAGATTTCTAAGTCGATTTTCTGACATTATCTTAAAAGCATAGTAAAAATTATATGTGTACTAACAGTAATAAAATGCCTATAATACATTTATGCACGAAAATAAATTAAACAGATAGAAATTTCTTCCAAAACGATAAGTTTATAAAAAAATGAAAGAATTTTACGAACAAAATTAAAAACAACAATAAACGATTTATAGCATATTTTACATACTGGAAAGGAAATAATTATGATTAATTTTACATACGTGCCAGTTAATTTGGAGAACCTTCAAAATATTTAAATGTACAGTGATACCTCAAGAAACGAACGCCCAGGCATAAGAAATTTTCAGGATACGACATGAAATTCGAACATATTTATGCTCCACGATACGAACAAAAACTCACCATACAACGTTACATTAGTTCGCAGCGCCATTTTTTATTCACTTCTGTTCATTGGTCTCAGTCCGCATGTTTGCTTCGTCTTGGAAGGATCTCGCTCGATAAAGGAAATCTTGAGGTATTGCCAGAAAGTGACTGATTTTATTGAAAAGAAACACCCCAAAAAGGTTCACATCAGCTATATTGCTGCTCAGAGTAATGACATTTGCCTAAGTTATTTTAGAAATATTTTAAAAAGTAGGCAAAGCCAAACCTCTTTGGATAGATATTTTACCAAACGACCTGTATCCAGTAAAAGTGCTGATGGAAGTGAAGGAAAGAAAGAAAAAAGCAGTGAATAAAAGTTTTTAAAATATATATATATAACAACACTAATTTTTTAATCTTTTCTAAGTTATTTTTAAGTTATTGTTACATTATGTTAGGTAAGTTAAGTTTTAGTATCATTTCCCTTCTCCCTCCCTTCCGCCACCAGTTTACAACTCCACCTAGTCTATCCTGAAAGGTAAAGTGCAAATAAAACTATTTTTTTAATCAATTATAATTTTATTATGGTTATTTATACATTTACAACTACAAAACGCATATTTCAGTGTTTTCCTTACTATAGATTTTTTATGCACTACTTAGCTTTAATTTGAGTGTGTTTTTCGTGTTGGAACAATTTAGTTGGTTTTATATGTAATCGTATGGGGAAAAATGACTCACCTTACGACATTTTCATGATACGATCCCAGTTTCGGAACTGATTAATTTCGTATTCTGAGGTACCAATGTACCTTATTATAAAATGTTTATTGACGACATAATTTATACAAATATGAGTTGATTATTTAAATATTTCTAATAATTTGTAACAAACAACAGGGAAAATGTATTCTAATTTACAAGAAACAATTCGTTTGACTTGTTTCTTAGAACCTTGCCTAAGGATGGCTATCCCCTTTGGCTTCGATATTTTTAACATATGTAGCTGCAGAAAAAAAGTGTGTACGCAAAAAGTTATTAAATTAAAAAATAATTATATCAGATTCATAAAATGTGCTGTACGGCAATGTACGGACTTTGTTGTTATTCTGGCAGATAATACCGATATTGAATAAATACGCAATTTGTGAAGGATGGCTTGATTATATAATCAATGACCCTGTACTATTAACAACGGATTACGCAATAATGTACTTAACTTATTCCATCTGCTTAACTCTTCTTACGAAAAATGAAAACAAACTCGAATTAGAAGTTGATTTAAAAAATGAATACTTCCAACAAAAGATGATAAACGAAAACAATTCTTCAATTAGAAAAATTTTGCTCACATCTTTCTGTGCAATAATGTTTATTATTTCCTTTCAATTTTTGAATGTATATTTTTATTATACCGGAGTCGCAAAGAAGAAGAAATTTGAAGGTCAACCACTGTTATGCACTATTGTGTATGTTCTACGTCTTATACCTATAAATGGAGGATTTGCATTTGGTTTATCGTTTGTAGCTTTATTGTTGTTGGTCGCGTATAAAGAATTTGAACATATACTGTTTGAACTCTCGTCATTGAAAAGGAAACAAAAGAACATTTTCAATGAATTGAAAAAACTAATGCTTCGACAACAAGAATTGTGGATATTCATCAATAAATTTAACACTAAACTTAATTATCCATTCTGCATTCTGTACTTTTCTATCATCTGGATAACCTGCTTCTGGTTTTACGCAGACCTATTTGCAGATGTTAATGATTCAATGTGTGTATTTGCGTTACTAACTTCCATTCTTTCTACCTTCGTCTTTACAATTGAAGGTTATTTACTGTCTTGTTTCGCATTTTCGGTAAGTATTCGTGTTAACAAATCATTTTTCCGAAAGCTAATTTCTTACTTTTAAGATGCAGAATGGTTTTCAAGATATTCCTCAACTCGCAGATTGCAGTCTCAAATTGGAACAGAAACTCAAGGTATAGACTACATTCTTACCCACGAAGAGTTGATGCATTGATTCGTGGTAAAGTTATAATAACTTCTTACATAGTAAAATATAATATATTATGTCCATATTTTTTATATGGATAGAAATAATATACAGTCGACCCCCTATAACGTACGTTCCTATAACGACAATTCCTATAACGTAGCGAAAAAATTGTAGAAACTTTCGTATAACGTACCTCCTATAACGTCGTTTCGCGAGAAGATTGATAGAGTCTGGACCAATAGTGGATGAGCAGCCGAACTACTTACCTCCGACCCTGCGCCACGCTACGGAGCGGCTAAATTGAGTTTGCTATCGTCTGTTTAGTATTATATATAAATTATATATAAATTAGGTACTGTACATATAATTATATATTAATTATATATAAATTAGGTACTGTATATATAATTATATATTAACTTAATTTATTGTAACTTTATTATAATTATATATATGCTTTCTGCC
>NW_019392520.1:3292-3777 GCF_000671375.1 Centruroides sculpturatus
AGCAACGGCGTAGTCGAATGGTACACACTCGGTAAGTAATCCTACAATTTTTTGTTTATAGCATAGTTTATACAGATTATTCCCAAAAAATTATACGTGTTTTGGAAATGTTGAGTGGAATTAGTCTAGAATCGGTTAATTTTATATAAGAAAACCTTTCAATCAGCCTTAGTCCGTAAAGTTCACACTTATCGGGCTGCGATTGGCTCATGTATTTAATCGTTCCTACAACGTAATTTTCGGTTAGCGTGGAACGTATCTAAGCGTTATAAGGGGGTCTACTGTATTTCAAAACCGGGAAATATTTATTATCATATAATTTAATAAACTATAATTGTTTACGAGTTTTCATTGCATTTGTTATTGAGATTATTGTTGATTTCGTTTTAAAGATTTTAAATTTTATGAAACGATTTGGGAAAGTTTCCTTGTGTCTTTCAATCGGTGGTTTCTTTGTTGTGGATAAGAAAATTATTTTCAAGGTT
>NW_019392521.1:0-2603 GCF_000671375.1 Centruroides sculpturatus
TATATTTTACACATCATTATTATGATTTTGGAAGTTGCAGAACGTATTAAATTACTGTAAAAAATGAAAAATAATTATATCATTTGATTTCAAGATACATCTTAAAAATAATTAATTTTAGCCGGGATCCCATTCATTTTTATCCCAGAATCCTGGGACAAGCAAAAGACCGGGAAATGAGAAACCCTAATATGAATCCAATTGAATATTTGCATTATTAATTGAAGAAAAATATATCCAAAACAAAACCATGCAACAAAGAGGAATTGAAATTGGCTATAAAATTACACCAAATGAGTCAATATCTTGCAGATCGAATTGCAGCTTTAATTAAAGCCATAGGTGGTCCTACAAGATTTTATACAAGTGTGGTCTAATATTTCTGTCTTGCATGTAAATGATTTCATTTTTTTTCTAATGTTAAAACATCTATTGTGTGAATTTTCTTCTGTTAAATAAATATAGAATTTTCAGAAAAAATAAAGGAAATTTGTAAAATGTAACTGAAAATAGTTATATGCAATCAAAACTACAAAATGAATATTTTTTAAGGATGTCTAATACTTTTGGCAGGGTATTGTATACAATGAAGTTTCAGCTGCATTATTTTGAAAATGATGTGCTGGTTCCTAAGTGCTTATTTCCTGTGGTATGATTAGATGATGATAAAAAACAAAAATAGCTGAACAATTTTCAAAAGAATTATCTGGATTTCGTCTTTTATAGCAAATGTAGCATTCTGTTTTATACTTTATATTTTCTTGAGATTTGTGAAGAAGCAATAATGGTACCCACTCTGGATTGTTGGGATCATTGGATGGTTGATCTATAAAATTAACACAATATAAACAAATATTCTAATTTTAATAAATACAATTAATAAAAAATTAGTTTCACAAATGATGTCAGATAGCTGCTTTTGGATGATGGATTGATTTGGATGATAGATGATGATACAAATTTTGGATTGGTGTTTTGCTAAAAAAAATTGTAACATAAATCTTGTATTTAAATATTGTATATGCTTTTAGACAAGGTCTGTCTGCAAAGTTCACATACTTTGCAAATAGAAGTTGGTTTGCATTTACCTAGAAGCTACTTAGTTTTGTCGCCTTTGAAGTAGTCTCCTCCTGAGTCTATGTACCAAAGTTAGCATTTCTGCCATGAAAAGAACACTTCCTGAAATGCTTTTTTTTTTTAGATGATGTGCACTTAATGGCATCAATAAATTCAAAATGGTAACATTTTTTCCTTGCTGCTTCACAAAGACTTTTCATCACCTCCAGATGGTATTCCTTATTTACTGTCTTCCCTTCTGGAAGAAATTCCCGTTGAATGACAATATCAGAATCAAACAAAACAGTGAACAAGGCCTCCACATTCCACCAGACTTGCGGTAAAGATTTTCCCACCTGCTGTGATGACTGATGTTTTGTTTCCATGTTGTATCCATAGACCCATGTCNTCCTTTATGAAGGCATAGAGCCTTTACTACATGAAAATGAAAATTAATGAATACACTGTGTACAGTAATTTACCTGATAAGACAGACCTCAGAAAAATACTTGATGAGGCATAAAGCTGTCTATAATGAAAATTAATTAAATAAGGATTTTTTTGCCCTGCCAGGGTGTGGCCGAGTTATCTGGACTGCCGGGTTATCAAGTGCAGAGTTTTCGAGACTACTGTATTAAATCATTTTCTAACTCTTCTATGATTTATATTTTTACTCAATATTTCATGAGATGATTATTCAGAAAACTCTATTTACCTGTATTGAAATGCATTGAGCATATTCTTTTCCCAGATGAAGGGTTCCAGTTTTTTATGAGAAATTGCAGTTATCCAAACCATCTGGCAGGCTTCATGTTTTGAGAAAGTAAACATTCTTATTGTCAAAAGTTTATTCATTCCTGATGTCTTTGAACATCCTACTAAGCAACATACTTTCTACATTTATGTTTAGGATATAAATTTTACTCATTATCTCAAAACAGCATAAACAATATTTCTAGAAGTACTCACATTTGCAACAATATTGACTAGCAGCAACAGGAAGTTATGAACACTTAGTGCAGCTAAAGAACTTAGAAATAGTATCTGTTGCAAAGACTATTGCTGAATACAGTCTATATGTAATACTACTATAACACTTCACCTGTTACTGTGTAGACAATACAACAAAGGCTATTTAAAAAATGCTATGTGTTGATTAATACTATACTGCCAAGAAAATAGATTACATGAAAATGTAATGCATACAATATTATATTTTTGATAAGATAATGCCTTAAATATTTCTTTTTGGTTCCCAAGACTGCCCAAATCTCACCCACACCTGTCATTATCACAATTACCACTTTATCTATCTCTATTATTGGAAATACAGTAATACCCCAAACTTACGCGATAGGTGGGACTGAGTGGTAACCGCGTAAGTCGAATTTGCGTAAGTTGGGGTATAATTTCGCATATAAATACATACAAATAATTTTTAATTGGGGCCGGAGACTAAAGAAAACAATAATTTAGAAAAAAATGTTTAATAAAATCTTAGATAATACATATGTATAACAAATTAGGCCTATATTATTTTACAATTT
>NW_019392522.1:0-2709 GCF_000671375.1 Centruroides sculpturatus
TCATTTAAATCAAAATATTTAACATAAATTAATTTAAACATCCTATAAAATGTAATAACATTTTATTATATAAACGATCGTTTTTAATTAGGAATGTTATTTTAATGGTTTTTTTCGAATTTTCTTAATTAAAGAATAACAAATTCTTTAGGGGAACACTCCTACTCTTATATACTGAAATAAGGTTTAACATAGGGGAAAAAATAAGGAATTTAATCAGAAAGATGTTATCTTTTCGTCTACTAAATTGTAAACATATGCTTTGAGAATGGACTATTGTGTAAAACAGTTGCTAAACAAGTTCTTCATAGTGTTTCACCGTTACTTAATTCTTTTGATACTGATAACCATAATTAAATATGTTAAAAAATAAATTTCAAGAAATTTTATTTATTTATCTAATTTTATGTATAAAAATTTAAAAATTAATACTTTTTTACATTAATTTTCGAAGAAATGGGAACATTCGATGAACTCAAAAGGGTATTTTCAAGATGTTAGAGCAAACAGGACATCTGGAAATTCTAAAATAAAAGCAGAACCGTGATTCTATCAAGTTCTTATTTTTGATAATGTATACCCTACTTTCTTATAAATGATATCATATTATACAATTATTTATTCCTTTAAGGGGTAATTTATTAAATAATTAAATAGTTATTGCTCTTATAAGTTTCAGTTTCAGTAAATTCTACTTATAAGTTTATAGGAGACATTTCTGATAATTAATAAAGTAGAAAAAAAATGTAATTTATTTATTTGTAGATACTACGGTATATTATTATTTTATTTAATGTTAATTTCATGATACCGAATTAAGTATAAAAATTTATTTAATTATAAGGCAAATATTTATATCTAGGGTTTTAGGAATGTTGGAGGGTCGGATTCCACAGTATTTTTTCTAGGGGTTTGAAGAATATTCATGCCAAATTTGGTGAGAATACACAGAACCCTTTACTTAACAAACGTATATATGTATAATAAGTTAAGAGGAGTGGACTTTAGGGGTAATTGGGGTGGGAATCCACAGCAGTTTTTATAGGGTGTTAAAGAATATTCATATTACATTTGGTGAGGATACGTTGAACGATATAGAATCTTTTGCCTTAAAAAATGCATAATATTTTGAGTTTTATGTACTGTGTATAGATGAAAGTTCGACTTGTTTTACACAGTATATAGAAAAAATTGAATCACAGCTCAATTTAAATATAGATTTTTCTCTTTAATAATACAAAAATAGATTTTTACTTTATATTTTTTCCCTCTAAACTTGGGATCGAGTTAAAAAATTCCACAAAATATAATGGTAAAAGTGATTGAAATACTTTACACAATGCACGAACATGGCACGTTTTAACTGTCTTAAAATTTCTTGTCTGTCTAAAAAAACCCAAAAAATTAGATAAACAATTACATCAATAAATTTTTATTTGTCTTCAAACTTTCCCCTTTGAAAATTTTTTGCGATCTCCCATAACAGACGTTTTAATTGTGTTCAATTAAGTTAGCATTTAGCATTAATTTATTAATATATTTATTTTACTGCACAAATAATAGTAATATATAGTAATTATTTTACTACATATTACTATTATCTATTTACTATATACAGTGGTACCTCAGGTTACGAACGCCCCAGCATACGAAATTTTCAGGATACGACATGAAATTCGAACATATTTTTGCTCCACGATACGAACAAAAACTCACCATACGACGTTACATTAGTTCGCATTTTTCATTTGTTTTTCTTACTACAGTTATTTTTTTNTTTTTTAAATGTATTACTTGGCTTTAATTTGAGTATGTTTTTCGCGTTGGAACGAATTATTTGGTTTTACATGTAATCGTATGGGAAAAGATGATCCACCTTACGACATTTTCATGATACGATCTCAGTTTCGGAACGGATTAATTTCGTATCTTGAGGTACCACTGTATTACTATTATCTTATTTTACTATATATTACTACATCTATACAGTGTTATGGTATTGGACCAATTTTGGGACGATAATATTATTTTTATTAAGAGCTTTGACGCTCTAAAAAAGGGAAAATGTATTATTATACAGTCCATAGTCTATTCCATACAGAAAATTACCATAATAATTACAGAAGTATGGAATAAAATTATAATAAAATGAAAGTATACCGTTGAAATATCAACTTTTTGCCTTCTTCTGCAAATAAATTCCTAGTTTATTATATTTAACAAAAATTTAAATAATCAAATTTAGCATTATAAACAATTACTTAATTGTTTCGAATTAATTCGAATTAATAATTATTTTCAATTGTTTAATACGTTGGGCTTATATAAATAAGCTAATTGCGTAATTATGCTTAATATTTATTATACTGTATTTTGTTTATAAATGTTTTCTACTTAATAAATTATTTGGAAAATATTTTATAATTCTGTTTAAGGCTGGCTTTATATATTTTAAATTTCTCTTAAATTAGTGCATTGCACAAGCCATTAATTATGTGCAATTTAATATTTTATCATTTATAAGACGACTCGAAAGTCGGTTAATCATTAGAAAAGCTAATTTCTTGGTTACTTGACTTTTGAGCCACCTTGCACGTTGCCCAAAACATATAAATCTATACAGTATTTCTAGCAAAAATAACTCATAGAAATCTTAACAAACATTAAATTTACACTCTAATAATCATCATTTAAATCAAAATATTTAAC
>NW_019392523.1:0-1280 GCF_000671375.1 Centruroides sculpturatus
ATCCAACATCTTGCTGAATTGTATATTTTAACGTAACTGAGTAGAATTTTATCGAGTACAGCGATACTAAATAAAACTGCTATATATTTTTTTAACTCTTTCCGCCCAGCGGGCACTAAGAGGGCCTCTTTTTACAAGCCCATTATGGGTTCGGCCAGGCCCACAATGGGGCTGCCGGGTGGTGAGGGACGGGGCCCGACATATCAGAACGGACCAACCCCCTAAAAATTCCTGAGGAGTTTTCGACCCGTTCGGATTCGAACCCGGGTCCCCCAGAGCGGTGGGCTGCCACCTTGACCGCTCGGCCATCCGGCCGCGCTATTCGAATATTAGTGGCGGAGTGGAAGCACTGTATTGTCAGCATCCAAAAGCCAGATTCAAGCATGCGCTTTAAGCACCAACCTCACCCGGTTTAGCCGGTGGAAGCCTAGGACCTTGGATGGATGCTACAAGTATACCGCATCCAATTCTATCCAGGACCGGTTCTGGGCTGTTAGCCGCCTGCCCGCTAGATATTTGGCCGCCCTCGCCCGATTACGTGAATCGCGAGTAGATTTATAACTTAACCCAACCGATAAGAATTTACTGGTATGTTTTTATGATAGTTTTCTGTATAGTTGACGGGAATTTTAAAAAATCTATTAAAATATTTGATATTACGCTCTCCGATTTTATATTACTCACGGATTTCAATGTTAAACCAGTGATATTACGATTTCGTATATCCAATCTTTAAAGGGATGTAGAAAAAAACGTGTACAATTCTTGTATACAGTAGCGTAGCGTAGTGGGGGCGGCAGGGGCGGCAAAATTACGTTTTAGGGGGCGGCAAAATTTCATAATAAATAATAATAATATCTTGTAAGAATTTGAACCATTTTATTTCATACTTTCGTCCACCTACGACTCAAACCGATTGAAATGAGCACGGAATAGTGTTACCATTCATCCGGATAGTCCGGGAATCGATCCGCCGGGGATATCGTGCGCAAACTGTTGACCTTTTTTCTTTTCATTTTTTTTAATTTTTTCTGTTTTTGCTTTTACGATTTATTCGTATATATATATATATTACATATATACATATATATATATATATGTATATATGTAATTATATATATACATATACATATATATACGTATTTTGAAAATGTTGAGTCGGATTAGAGCCACAGTCCGTAAACTTGACACGTGTCAGGCTGTGATTGGAAGGACTCGTAAGAAATCAGATTCCTAAAAAATGGAACGTATCTATGATCTTATAGGGGGGTCGACTGTAT
>NW_019392523.1:1698-2824 GCF_000671375.1 Centruroides sculpturatus
ATAAATATTTTTATCCATTTCGATTTTAAAAATGTTCGAACCGTTTTAAATTCGAATTTGTTATTTCGTATTCGTATTGTATGCGTTTTAGTAGGGTATGCCATGAGAATGGACACTAAGAAGGGATTTTTCTAAATTCTCCCGCGGGGGGAGAGGGAGAGGATTAAGCTTAACCGGAAGAATGGCTTCTACTGTACTATTTTAGATGCGATTTTTTGTTTTCAACTACGTTTAGTCTTCATCGAGTACTTAGGTGTATTAAATTGATCACATTTCAGACATTGTTTAAATATTTTTATATATTTCAATTTTAAAAATGTTCGAACTGTTTTAAATTCGAATTTGTTATTGCGTATTGGTTCGATTATAGAACGATTGTAAACGTTTCAGAAAATTGATCAAATTGAAAATAGTTCGTTTGATTTTCGGCAATTCTCTTCAGCGGTAGGTGTTATATAACAATTACTATGGTTATTGAAATATTGGATGTAAATGGGGTTTGCTTGCAAAACCTCCGCTGACGAAGTCGCGGGTAACAGCTAGTTTTTAATATAATTGAAGAATATTTTGTACCAGATATGTACTGTACAGTACATCTACCACACATTTTATTTCACCAAGTAAGTTTTTTTTTTATTTTTAATTTTCGCTAGCTAGCGACTCAGAATGTAATTGTGATATTAAAAATACATTTAGAGAAGTCTACGGTTTTTACTGGCTTATCGAACAAACGAATACGAATGGACCCTAGACCATCACTGACGCGCAATTGACTGATTGCCCCCGGAAGTCGGCTTCTTACAGAAACACAGCTTCCCTATCGTCAAATGTCACGGCACGCCACTGCTGACTACTTGGACCTTGTTTATTAATAGGACTTATTATACTGGTGTAGTTTCTGACTAACAAAGAGAGGAGATCTTAGTCAAAAGTCAAAACAAAATATCTTTATTTTGACCAGGTTCTTTTTTAATAAGGAACTACATCAGTATAATAAGTCCTATTAATAAACAAGGGCCAAATAGACAATATATATGTAACCGCTAAAGCTCAGAAACTCGTTAATCTGCAGATTACCTAGCTAATCTGTAGATTAACTAGCGTGATCCGTTAAAGTTGCTAAAAT
>NW_019392524.1:0-5940 GCF_000671375.1 Centruroides sculpturatus
GACAGTAAAAGAATTTCATCATTCTATTCATAATGGCATACAATTTAAAACTTAGGCCTATGAACTGTTTAATTCTAGAATTTTTCTTTTATTATTTTTGGATCATGGTTGATTACAGATAACT
Organism: Centruroides sculpturatus; assembly: GCF_000671375.1. Classification (NCBI taxonomy): domain Eukaryota; kingdom Metazoa; phylum Arthropoda; class Arachnida; order Scorpiones; family Buthidae; genus Centruroides; species Centruroides sculpturatus. Next base: position 125 of record NW_019392524.1, read on the forward strand.
AGAACTATGGAATGAGAAACCAGGAATAAGGGATACATACTACTGTACTTTCTTTAGAGACACATCAAAGAAAATCTGATGTACAGTACAGTACTTATCACTGGTTTTAGTACAGTACGTCTCCACATGAGAAAACCTAATCTCTATGGTAGACTATGTCTCTGCATGAAAGAACATTAAGTTATTGAGAGTTGAATTTCCTGGACTCTACTGTATCTTGTAACTTGTAAAAATGATTTAAAGTTAAAAATAAACAAAAGTGTTTCATATTAATATCCAAAATATGATTAAAATAAATATAAATACATAAGATTAAAAATTATAGCTGTAAGTAATTTTTATCAAAATTACTTTCAAGTACAAGTTCAACTTCAAATAAAGAGAACTTTAGTATTTGTTATATTTGCTTAATAATTCTTCATGAATACTTGTGAACATAATTTTTAAACATAACCATAACAGACTGACTATTCTACTTTATTTCCATATGTATGAAATGTAGCAAAATCCTGTACAAATATATCAACAATTTATTTATTATTTGTAATATTTTAAAAATCATATGTTTTAAGCACATGCATTTATTCAATTGATGGATTTAACATAAACAACAATTCACATGCTTCTTTGAGATGCAAATTTTACAACAAGTGATCAAATTTCCAATTAGAAATCTTATCTATACTTTCAGTAATTATTCTTAATTTTCATGTTTCTTTCTTCTGTCCAATTGTCAAAATAAATGCACATTGTGCTTACAAATACTTATCATCTGTTTATACATTAATTATGTTATGACAAGTTTATCCTCACTAAAGGATGGTGCCTATATCCTGTACAGTTGCTTAACATAAAAAAAAAACAAACAATTTAATATAATCTAGTAACACGAACCACACTTTAATCCCTAATTCCTTACAGAGTTATAAACAAGAACTTCCTACAGGATTTCTAAACAGCAGGAACATCCTCATATAGGCTACTTGTTTTGCACTTACAAATTTGGCAACATACCAAAAGAAATGGGTTAACTTTATTTTTGCTGTATTTAAACATTGACTCACATATTATTTTACTAAATTATCATTGTATTGTATCCAGAATGTATAATGTAATGTCCATTCATAACCTCTTACATCACAGTAATGTAAATATATTTGTGCCGACAGCAATCTTTATCGGCAGTTAATCAAAGGATAAGGTAGATAAATTTCGTATTTTCTTGTGGAAAATCAATCATGTGCATGTTAATTCAATGCTTTTCATGGAAATATTTCTTTTGAAATTGATTAATTTTTATGTATATATGTGAAACTGATTGATTTTAGTGCACGTTTTATTGTTGTAATTGATTAATTTGATGTTTTTACTTATTTTATAACTTGAAATGGATCCTTTGTGGTCTTATACGTGCTAAATATAGCATTATTCATTGATAGAACTTACTTTTTCTCTACCAGCTTGAAGTTTTTTCTGCCTCTCGCAGGCATCCATAGTTTATGTCTTAATAACGAAGATCATAACATAAATCAAGAACGATTTCCCAAATTACTAATGTCCTACAGCAATTTTTATCCATGGATAACGGGAATTTGTTTTTTTTTTCACTTCGTTAAACTGAAAAATAAAAAAAATAACATCTTCCACACAAAATCAAAATACAACGTCCCCACTTGTCATAGTGGCGCCGCCTAGTGAAAGAAGTAACAAAATGGTTCTAATTTATTAAATTTTTTTTTAACGTTATATAATTTTTTAAATCAAACATTAATTTCGGAGTAATTTTTTCAATTATTTTTTAAATTAGATTATTAATACACCATTTATTTTAATTTCTGGTGTTTTTCGGTTCGGAATTACTTTCCCATCATGGAGTCGATCCCGAGTGGTAGAATACTACCTTACCGCTCGGCCGTTGGGAAGGATTGTATGAAAAGAGCGCTCTTATTAGAGTATAAACAATAAAATAATGAAAACCAGACGAATAGATTTTTTATTTCTGAATATTGATTCTCAGATATTTTTGCTTCTGATTACACACATTGACATTGCAAGCGAGAAGCGAATAAGCTTCAGACGTTACGAAAAATAACTCCGATATGAAAATAGGATTACGTAGCTACAGCGTTTATCTTTTAATTGTTAATATTATGGATAATATTATTAATGGACACACGTAGAAACAATAGTATATGCAACCAAACTTCGACCGTTAGAAGACTTGAAAGCTAAAATAACTAATGTGATTTCAGGCATTACAGTAGACCCCCCTATAACACTGTAGATACTTCCGTGTTATATAAATTCCATGTTGTACAAGTCACTTAGATTTTACAAATACGTGTGCTGGGCTGTGAATGGCTCAGATATGTGTAAAATCTAAGTGACTCGTACAACATGGAATTCATACAACGCAAAATTATCTATAGTGTTATAGGGGGTCTATTTTGAAAATGTTTTTTTTTACAGAACTACAAAATCGTATTACCCGTTGTATTACTAATGATGATGGACATATGGAAACTTAATAAAATGCAATAAAACAATAAAAAGTACAGATTTTCTTATTTCCAATACATTTTACATAATTTTTCTATAATTTTTCTTATATTTATGGATATCAGTATGTATGAATTTGTTCACTCACTTTCAAGCTTAACTCCTGTGCTTTCGGTTGAAATTTTCTGAAATTTTGCAGAGAGGTTTCTGTGTTAGTCGGGTTGATTCTGTTAAATTTTGGTGGTTATAAGTCGAGAGGGTGGAGAGATAGACCGGGAATCATGTTCATATATATTATTTTAAATAGCTATAATTCAACTTTTAAATTTAGATAAACATTGATTTATATTTAGTTTAAACAGTTGCTTCTATTAAACGCATTTGTTTACTTATATTTCAGGTGATAATATAGAAAATAAGATCTATTTTGACTCAAATCATTTCAATATTTTTCTAATTTTACAAATTAAAAATTAATTAAAATATGATTTATAAAATTTGGGTAATTTACTTGTAAAAGGATCCACACACTTAACTGATTTATTAATTTCCTCCATTAATTATGCATTATTTATTCAAATTAAATTTTTGGAGCTTTTTTGCATCGATAATTAAACAGAAATTTAATTATAAAACTAATTTTTTTAATATAATGAAACCGTTTATCTGCAAAACTATGCTTCTTTCTGACCCACCTGCCAGCATCATTACAATTCATCAGAAATCAAAAATATCTACTCCCTTCCTCTAATTACGTCATAAGGTCAAAAGTTCAAACTATTAGCAAATACTTTTGTGATGAATGGTGAGAAAAATGAATGACAAACGTCGTCAAAAATTTTCCTCGGTTACAAACGAATCCTTTCTCCCCCATAAACTGTAACATAATAGTATACTTGAATAGTTTATATACTCATCAAATACACACTAGTTCTTATATATCCTATATCTATTGTCCAAATTTTCTGATATTTTGTAAAGATGTTTGCATATTAGAGGCATTTATGTTAATAAATTTTATAGGTTAAAAGTCGAGGGGTGAAAAGATAGGGGGGAGTCGTTCAAATATTTTTTTACCTTTATATGACATTGTATACGAGCTCCCATTACCTTGGGTAGGATAATTTTCTCTTTTTCCTCCTTTCTGAGCATTTACTTGCTATGCTAATTCTTTTATGTACAGTACACACAGTAAATACTCTAATCATTATTTATACAAGTATACACTTTAAATACATTTAATCTTTCCTTAAGAAGTTACTAAACACACTAATCGTTTGATATATATTTACTAATACAACAATTTTACATGATTACATACCACTAAATTCTGATAATTCCAAAATTAGTTATACAGGAAACTGTATATAGGACTTCTATTAATATACAATATAAATCTATATGTTTACCAGTATATTTTTGTTATAGAATAAACAAAACCTTCATATTAAAAACTCTGTTTACTTTCATTGAAACTGAATTTTAATGTTTTCAATTTAATAATATAATATTATTTTCAATTACAATTAAGAAATGTTCTAGATTTTATTCCTCCGCATCCTCACCCCCTTTAATTCTTTTACAAATTTGCGTTTATGTGTATAAAGATATCTTTATTTAAATATAAGCTACCCCAATTTTAGACTTATACGAAAATCAATACCCGTCTGTATGTCTGCTCGTTCATTGTTTTTTTTAACTATTTCACCTAATTTAAGATCTTCGCAATTATTATTAATTAATTAAAAAAACATTTTAAAAATTCATTTAAAATGATCTGAAGTAGGATGTTGTATGTTTGCTATTTGCATACTCATAAATAATTGAATCGACCAATAATTTTAGTTTAAATAAATCGAATTTGTTCAGCTACAGTTTATTTTTCTATACCTGAAGGTTATATTATACTTGAATAGTGAGGAACAGTCACAAACACGGTTTGATAATAAGAGAATCATGATGGCTCGACCTTTATCTCTTCTAGTTTTGATTTTTGGTAAGTTTAATTATATTTTTTTTTTAATTATTTAACATATAATTTAATAAAAATTATTATAATTCTTTACATAGTTACTGTGGAGGCTGCAGTAATTCGACCATATAATGTACAGGTATATATATTTATTCATTTAATTATTTTAAAATAGATTTTATGTATCTTATATATGAATTTTTCGTGTTGAGAAAATAAAATTAATTAAGGTTTTGGAGGTGATTAAAGATTCAAGTTTTTACCTTATTATAGATTTAATCCTTAACAAAAGATTAAAGTTTGACTCCTCTTATATATTGCCCATTTAATGGCAACCTATGCTGTCTGTTATTATGGGAACGAAATCAGAGCAGATTTTAATTGTTTTTTACACATATATATAGACTATATATATATATTTTTTTGCTTTTAGATTTACTGTCCTGAACATCCGAATGAATATGCTGTGAGTTTATATTCTATTTATCCTATAATTTAAATATCGGTTATTACTTTTTTTTTACGAAGTATGGAGTAAAAGTCCAGCAATATTCGCGTAACCTTCCAGATATTTTTGGATGAAATACATTTCTGGGAGGTGGGGAAAGTTGCCCTAGCAATATAGTGAAAGTTACAGGGTAGATGGAAAGTAACTAGGCATTAAGAAATCGCTATAATTTTTTGTAATATTAAGATAATCTTAATAAAATGTAATATCCGTGTACAATAATGAATGGAGTTTTATAATTCCTTCATCATTGGTGTGGATAGTGACCAGGAGAGACCAGGCACACAGAGGCAAGAAAGACGGTCTGTTTGAGAGTGAACGCAAATTGCTGCACACTATGAGCTGTGGAAATCAGTAATTGCAGAGATTGTTGCATACAGTAAAAATGGCACATTCCATCCGGAAACAATCAAGAATTGTCATTCGAAATTAAAATGACCACAGGTTTGTTTGAGGACGCACAGAGAAGTGCCCGTCCATCCACATCACGATTTGAAGAAAGAATGTTGGTGGCAGTGCCGGCCCGAGGCAAGTTTTAGGATGGAGCGAGATCCTATTATGGCGCCCCCTTGGTCAGTAGCGTAGCGAACATAACTGGCGCTCGTGGCACGACACTTTATTGGCGCCCCCTCCAGAACACATATAGTTTGTCTTGGAGACCATTTGGGCGCCCCTCTGCGAGTGGCGCCCGGTGCTTGATGCACCCCCTCACTACGCCACTGCCCTTGGTTGCCCCCAAATTTATACCCTTTAATTTTCTTTACCACTGAGGCGCCCCCTAGGACTTAGCGCCTGGAGCGGCTGCTCTTTTCGCCCTATGGTAGGGCCGGCTCTGAT
>NW_019392524.1:8578-13201 GCF_000671375.1 Centruroides sculpturatus
CCCCCCTATAACACTGTTGATTATTCCGTTTTATATGAATTCCATGTTGTACGAGTCACTTAGATTTTACAAATACGTATGCCGGGCTGTGAAAGGCTCACGTATTTGTAAATCTAAGTGACTCGTACAACATGGAATTCATATAAAACGGAATAATCAACAGTGTTATAGGGGGGTCGACTGTATTATTTTTATTACAAATTTCTTTATCAGTTGAAAATTAAACTTTTTATTTCAGATAATCAACCCACGTCATCAGCAACTTTTCGTAAGTATAATAAAACCGTTACAAGTAAATGAATAAATTCAACAATACAGTCATATAACTTAATCTAGGCCTCACCTTTACAGGAGTCTTAAAAATATATTACAAATTATTCATTCTATTGTATGTCTTGCGTATTTAGAAACAAAAGACATCAATTTTCTGTATGATTCTTACTTATTTTAAATATATCAGCGCCTTGAAATTCAAAACAATAACTCTCCTCTCATTAAGCCTGTTATTTAAGGTCTCTTCAGGACCATACAAGAGCTTTGTGTTAGATGGGATTGCTTTGTGCAAAGAGCATTTATTACAGTGAATATAAGTAAAACAAGTACTGTACAATACATTCAAACATGAATGTAACAATAGCAAGCAAAGTGCTTCATATCAGATATTCTTTGAACTAACAGTGTAGTTTTAATTTCTCAAATACAGTATTTCCATTCAAGTAAATGCCTTGAAATACTGTATATTATTTCAGAAATCCATTACACCAGGAATTGTAAAATTGAAAGTTAATATAAATAAATTTATAGAACCTATTATGATAAAAACAAAATTTTCAAATTAAGTGTAGTGAACAAAATAAACTTAACTCTCTAATCTTGAAGTGTTATGTCAGTGTAAAAAATTCCAAGATGTTAACATTTCAAATTATTGTATTTCAGATGAATAATCCTGCATTGAATCGAATGAATGTAAGTGTAAATTACAATTACAACGTCTGTTTAGCGAATTATTATGAATAATAGAATTAGTTTCTTTAACTCTTTCCGTCTTCTGGATACTAAGAGAGACTTTTTACTAGCCATTGTAGATTTGGTCAGGCTAACAACTACTCTGAATGGCAAAAAAAGGGGGGCTCGATATTTCCTGGACAGATTTCCCATTAAAACCTCCTAGAGACTCCCTAGAACCTCCCTAGAACCTCCATTAAAACCTCCCTAGAGCTCGTCAAAAATTGGTTTAGATTGCTTATAGTTTATACAGCATACTTAGTTAAGGCGTCAGCATACCTCTCTTGGGAAACTCGGAATCGAATTCGGACTGTCGACAAACCACATAAAATTCTCGGGTGGGTCTGTCCCGAATAAGTCGGCTCTCGTACCTCACTACTTCTCTACTCAATTGTGAGTCTAGCCGAATCCACGATGAGTATGTTTGGTTATTTGTTTATGGCAACGCAACACTTGAGCGATCTACTTAGTGGGGATGCCTTTCGGGAGATCTTTTTAAGGGTAACTGGTCCCTATTTAGGCGTTACAGACGTGGAGAAAACCCGTCTCTATTAAATATGCGGTCTTGGCGAGGAGGAAACCCACGACCGAACTCCCAGTGTTTAGGGAACGAGAATTGCTTGGCCTCTGGTGGGCCCATGATGAGTATGAGTATGAATTCAAGGGTGGATTAAGAGGGTGCACTGGGCGAAGCTGCAAACCCCTTTAGGGGATTTTTCCCATGTAAAGTCAGGTACCTTAAGTACTAAAATATCTTGTAAAGCATATTGTTTCCTTTCTGTGCACTCCCTTCTAAAGATTTCTGGATCCGCTATTCAATATGATTAATAGGTTCTCTTATTGCGAGAGAAGTAAACGATTAAAAAATAAGCATTTTAGGATTAATTTATACTTTTAAATACTATTAATTAATTTTATTAATTGCTATAAAATTGAGTTAAACTGAACTGTAACAGATGAAACGAGCAATTACAGTCGACCCCCTTATAATACTGTTGATTTTTCCGTTTTATATGAATTCCATGTTGTACGAGTCACTTAGATTTCACAAATACGTGAGCCCGTTCACAGCCTGGCACACGTATTTGTAAAATCTAAGTGACTCGTATAACATTGAATTCATATAAANTTTTAAATTACAATACAATGCTCTAATTATAGTTGCATAAAAAATAGCGTTAAAGTTTAATTAAGTAGAACATTTCTATAAGAATTGTAACAATATATATTTGAATAAATATTGGTCTATACAGTAATGTTCAATGATAAATTCAAATTAATGTTTAGGCTAGTACCGAAAACATGAGCAAAATATTAAATGTGTTATAAATTGATGTAAACACTGCAAAAATTGTATGTAAACTATTGTTCGTAGAAATTGCTATACCAGGAAAACTCCTGGTATAGCAGGAAAACTCCTGCTATACCAGGAAATTGCTATACCAGGAAAGTATTTGCTGGAGATTTACAATGACATGAGATGAAAATTAATATAGCAGCATCATTAGCAAAATTCTTGTGCGAGCAACGTCAACTTAACAATCACATATACAATGATGATATAGGGTCAACAGATATAAGACCTGACGTTTATGGTTCTTCTATGTCATAAACTGAAAACCCGGTGCTCGCATTTTTTACAAGAATGTAAACAGTGAGACATCAAATAGCACAGCTGCTTAGTGTTTCCAGACAGATAATGTTTAGCCTGATGCATTATGCTGCTCTAAATCTTGGGACGAAGCCTGTTATGAACGACCTGTAATTTTTGGTAACCATATAGACCAGGCATGAGATATTAAGGTGTTGAATGTAATTCTTGTTGTATGATGTACGGTGGTGATGAGTAATGAGTTATTAATTGAGTTTAACCTAAGCTTCTGCTTCATACAAATCTAAAAATGACATAGCAGAGATAGTTTGGAGGTTGGAGTTTTTTCTTACAGACATCCCTAGTGCCATTTTCCACACGGTAATGCCATTGAATTGAAATTATTATATTATATCTTATAATAAATATTAGAATTATAATTATGCTTTCTTAAACAATATTTCGATTAATAATTCAAAGAACTAAAAAAGTTTATTAGTAGAAAACTGATTTAAATAAATTTAAAATTATTTTTAGGGAGATTCTAACATAGGATATAGCTATCAAGTAAGTTTATTTTAAAAATCAATGATAACTTATGTTTTATAAAGAAATTATTCTTCAGTCACTAGATAAAGACAGTAATGCATTCAATCAAGACACCACCATATATGGTCCTTTTAACTAACATTTGCATTTTTTATTTTATAATGCGTATTTATTTACATGGTTATAACAATATATTCGATCTATGGTGTAACACGCTGTTTGATGTATTTAATTCAATCACAACAGTGGGCCACCACACTCACAAAGATTTGTTTGGTTTAAATAGAATGTTCACTCGACTCAAATTGACAATGTAATTTTGGCGGAGTTTCCAAATGTCGAAGAAGATCTCGTTTTGTTTGACGTTATAAAAAAGAACACGATTCATGGTCTATGTGTGCGAATTAATCCAAGTTTACCTTGCAGAAATTCAAACCGGAGATGATGGCAATCCCATGTACAAAAGGTCAAAACCAGAAAGTGAAGGATTTTTCACAACAACGAGAGTGAACACTAACAGTGCATATACTGAAATATGAGTGAGCAACAAAACGGCAGTTCCTTGCTCACATCTGCATTTAAAAATGATCCAATACACGCTCTGTATCATTACTGCGACATTAGTAAATAGTCACCTGCCTGGGTCGAAAGTGTTACACCACACAAACTATATAAGTAATTAATTTTTCACATCTAACAACTCGAGTAGTTTCATTTCTAAATGGTATTTTCTTAATTCTAACAATTTCTTATTATTAAACTCGCTTTTTCTAAGGACATAATTCCCAGGTATTTTTAGGCATACCGATAATGTTCTTTAAAATGAGTCATGAACTGGGCCATCACAACCTATTTAATACGGATCAAATACAGTAGAGAGTCGATTTTCCGAATCAATTGGGGACTGGGGTTGTCCGGATAACTGATATTTCGGATAACTGATTTACGTACGAAAAAATAGTTTAATTAATTAACATCAATGGAATTAGTCAGATGAGTGAGAGAAGGGAACGACATGCAAGACCTTTAGTAGGGTCTGTGATTAAGTTATGAAGCTCTCAATAAGGTTAAAATCTTTATGGCCTAGGCTGACATCTAACTGATTAGCAAAGTGTCAGCTTTACTACAGTCTAAATTAACATCTGACCAATTAGTAAGGTGTCAGCTTGAAACAACTTTGGTGTATTATATTTCTAACTGCATAAGTGTTTTATTTCTGGACAATTGTTGAGCATTTCAAGAAGCTAAACTTCTATTTTTTGTTATTATATAAATTTATTTTAAGAAAACAAATTAGTCAAATTACTAATCTATTTTTTTACAATTTATATTCAGGTATTCGAATTTTCATCAGTAAGTGTACATATTAAAATTTTAAATTACAATACAATGCTCTAATTATAGTTGCATAAAAAATAGCGTTAAAGTTTAATTAAGTAGAACATTTCTATAAGAATTGTAACAATATATATTTGAAT
>NW_019392525.1:0-1001 GCF_000671375.1 Centruroides sculpturatus
CCCTTACTCGTTAAATAATGTTTTGTCGAGAACACCTTGGGGCGTATTTTAAATATATTTTTTATTTATTTGTTAGCTTGAAAATTCGTTTTCACACCTAAACTAAAATTCCTACATACGGATAAAAATCTCGAGTTTTATTTGCACTTGAAATTCAAACAGAACAGGACGAAAAATGCACGAGAAATCGTCTCTCACTCTCGCGTTACATTCGTATGTGTTTTGTTCTTTTAGCGCTTTATTTTAGACGTGTTTGTTTCTATCTGTTAAATTGTGTGTTATTCGTCGATTTATAACAATAAAATAACATTAAACATCAAAATTCTATTTTAAATACTATTATCTTTTAGTAGCAATAAAGTTAGATTGTGTCCTTTATATTTAAATGTAATAATTAAATCACACATCTATGATAACTAACGACCGCTACTAATATTTTGGAAAACATTTCTGTTGAACACGCTATAATCATTGCTTCTTCAGGCAATTTTCATTTAATTATATCTCATTTAATTATTTTATTTATTGCTATTAAATTGTAATTTATTATTAACGCGTTTAATTGCTTTATTTTACCTTAAATTATGTGTACTTTCTGTTCGATGTTTATCGAAATCGATATCGTTTCGATTCGCGAAATACAGTCGACCCCCTATAACGTGGGTTTCTATAACAAAAGTTTTTATAACGTAGCGAAAAAATTGCGGCAGTATTCGTATAAAGAGACTCGTAAAACGTCGTCGCCGACTCGTGTCGCGACAACATTGGTCGAATCTGGACCAATAGTGGATGAGCAGCCAAACTACTTTCCGCCGTCCAGCGCCACGCTACGGAAAATTTAGACGGGAAAATTGAGTTTACTATCGTCTGTACAGTATTATATATAAATTAAGTACTGTACATATAATTATATATTAATTATATATAAATTAGGTACTGTATATATAATTATATATTAACTTAATTTATTTTAACTTTATTATAATTATATATATATTATC
>NW_019392525.1:1588-2620 GCF_000671375.1 Centruroides sculpturatus
TTTTTTTGAAAATATACAGTAAGGTTCCATATTACCACCCGATTTTCTCTAAGCCTACTTTCGGACTTTTTGTACAAAAGCCTTCAAAAACCATACTTATAATTACACTAGCGAAAAATCCAATTAGGAACATTTAGTTTACTAGTTACCAGTACTTTTCGCACAAAAAATGTGGGTGTAGTTATGATACCTTGTTTACAATTCACTAAAATGTAATTGGGGTTCCATAATACCACCTTCTCCTCTACAGTATTATATAGTTTTCTTTTTCACAAAGCTTATAATATTTATTTCTGCAGAAAATTATTTGTAATTAATTTTTATATTGAATATCAATAGATAATGAAGAATATTAAAGGAAACGACTATAAAATCCACATAAAAATACTCTATTTTTTAATACTGCTGCTATTCCTGCTTCTCCTCGTACTGTCGTTTATATTCATGTATTTACTTCAACATTCAAATATTCGAATGGTTTCACCCGTTACCGAAGTAGGCAATACGAAGTCTCGGAAAACTAATGATGAGTATCCCATCATCAATGAAAACGCTATCGGTCACCAAGTGAACAAAAGAGAAATCTCGTCTGAAACTGAAAAAGAATGCAAAGGGGATTGCTCTGTGACACCAAACCCTTCAGAAATAAACGACGATACAACAAATATAAAGGGAGATTGGAATGTAAAAGTAAGCGTTTAGTAAAACCCGTATAATCTAAAAGAATTGCTAATTAATAACTTAAGATAGTTAATAAACATAACAATGTGTTATTTTTACTTGTTTAAATTGTCTTTCGTTTGTTGTTTGTGTAGAAAGCTGATCTCTTGGAATACTGTTTTACTGCCCAAGACTTTTGTCAAAGAAACGGAGAAAAATCAAAAGGTATTTCTTTTGTTATATATATGTCTTATATATAGAATTTTCTGTGAAATCGACAGCAATTATATTAATATATTAATTAACATTCATTTAAACAGACGAAGAAAATGACGAAATTGGAGAAGAAAAGCAACAAGAAAATAAGAGTAA
>NW_019392526.1:0-1009 GCF_000671375.1 Centruroides sculpturatus
GTAATTAACAAACATATTTATACTAGTGTTGTAACGAATAGTATATTCGGCCAGGAGCGTGCCTGAATAGCCGAATATTCGGCCAAACTATTTGGCTCGATTAACGCATGTACGAAAATTGGCGCGCAAACCGCATTATGGCAAGGATCCTGCTCTCTATTGGCCCGCTATCACTACGCTTCGCCAATCGCATTAATTCTTGGCAGTTGTAGCCAACAGACAAGAGTGTCATGGAAGTATGTGATAAATGATATCAAATGACCTACACTTGTAAATAACGGAAAAAGAACAGAGAAGGACCGCGAAGTGAAAATATGAAAATAAATATGAAATTGAGTTGATAACATAATCGAACAAGTCGAGGCAGNAATTTAAGCAGGCAGCAGGCACACAAATTACCCACTCCTGTTAAATAGCCAAAAATATGTTATGAACTTAAATATTTCACCTAAAATGAATTTAATTTTTAAGACAAAAAGTCGATTATTTTTGCTATTGTCAAGCTTATGATAAATTTGTTATTCCTATAAAAGTATCTAATTATTTTTGGACTAGAATTAAACTAATTATTAATCAAATTTTAGAATTTAGCCTAAAGGTGGGTCGTTAAGCTGCCTAGTTTGACTAATAATTACATACACACATACACACCAAATTTTGTTTATCTTTTATCTCTTAATATTACTTTTTAGGTCAGATTCTGTACTTTTATTAATTAAATTAGTTTAATCCTAGCCCAAAAAACAATTTGGTTTTCAGATAAACCACTAGTCCATTTTTAATAGCTAAATACATGTTTATTTTCTTCTTTTCCTTTTGTAAAGCAGACATATATTTAAGATGCTATACCATTGGATTCCAAAGTGTTAGTTATTATTATTACAGTAGAGCCTCGATTATCTGACCCAATTGGTGACTGGGGTTGGTCGGATAATTGAAAAGTCGGATAACCGGAAAGTATGAAAAAATCCATTATTAGTGTAGTATATTATTATATCCCATGTAATTA
>NW_019392527.1:0-940 GCF_000671375.1 Centruroides sculpturatus
TATTGTATATTCGAATATTAGTGGCGGAATGGAAGCGCTGTATTGTCAGCATCCCAAAGCCAGATTCACACACGTGCTTTACAGAGTACCAACCTGACCCGGTTTAGTTGGTGGAAGCCTATGACCTTGGGTGGATGCTACACATATACCGCATCCAATTCTATCCGGGACCAGTTCCAGGCTGTTAGCCGCCTACCCACTAGATATTTGGCCACCCTCGCCCGATTATGTGAATTGTGAGTAGATTTATAACTTAACCCAACCGATAAGAATTTACTAGTATGTTTTTATGATAGTTCTGTATAGTTGACAGGAGTTTTAAAAAAATCCATTAAAATATTTGATATTTTTATTCCACTCCCTGATTTTATATTACTCACTGATTTAAATGTTAAACCGGCGATATTACGATTTTGTATATCCCATCTCTAAGGGGATGTAGAAAAAACGTGTACAATTCTTGTATAATGTTAAAAAATTAACTGTTACTTTGACAGCATCATTTACAACTAAATTTAATGAATGAGAGAGATGCACGAGGTACAGAAAAAGCTCTAGAATTTATTTTCCTTAAATTTATGATTTATGTATCCGTTTGTCATAAAAAGTTGTCTTTCCACTTCTTTCCCAACACTACAAATATTTGAGTACAAAGTAACCGGTTTTGACTTATTTCTACTTAAGTAGTAGTTAAATAATTAAGCAATTAGGGAATTGGGGACATAAACAAAACCCTGATGAAAGAGCCAAAATTTTACTTAAACGAAAGCTTAACCGAACCAATCTATAGCCGAGTACAGTGGGGACTGATTTCTTCGAAATATTAGATGTAATAAAGACAGAAATTTTTCCAGTTCGACGAGAGTGACCGAAAAGTTGTAAATTTTGGAAATTTCCGTGGACAACACCTGGTCCTAAAACGAATTAGTTAGAAAACAAA
>NW_019392527.1:1554-2835 GCF_000671375.1 Centruroides sculpturatus
TCTGTAAATGCATAAAAATGCAAAAATTGTTTTGTTGGCTCGCCTACTATTTTCAAATGAAATTAGTGTGCGGAATAAGAATGGCTTTGACAATTTAGCTGGCAAAAGACACGAAAAATCGTCGATTCTTTCGTATTTGAAGCAATTTGGAAATCAAAGCGGAATAGAATTTAACATTAATAAATAATATAAAATAAATATTGAAAATTATAACGAGATAGTTACAGCTAATAGATATATTTAAATTAATAGATGTTATACGTTTTTATCAAAGCAAGAATTGGCATAGGGAATCTATTGAATCTAATAACAGAGGTAATTATATTGAACTTCTTTATTTATTAATTACGTCAGATAAATAATCTATTAAAAATACATTTAAAGAATTAACTGATTGCCCCTGGAAGTCGGCTTCTTACAGAAACACAGCTTCCCTATCATCAAATGTCACGGCACGCCACTGCCTTCATGTGATTTATGGAAACAAGATTTATGAATTTCAGAAGAACACATTTTTATCTATAAAACTAATATTTAAAAACCAGTTTTAATATAATGATGAAAGTGCATACACTCACAACATACCTTTCCCTTGTAGACAGCTTCCAGAACCTTAATCCTTGCTGTTGATAATAATCACAAGAAACTTTGGAACTAATTCATTATATTAAACACATGTTTTAAATGTTAGTTTCAATGATTTTTAAGATTATGAACTGCTGAAGTACCTCTAATTTACCTTAAGTTACTATTTCTTGATTAAAATAAATATGTAATTTCCAGAAGTTCAATAATTGTTTCAATTTACCAAATTCGTCTTCTGATTCTAATTTATTCAAATTCTTCTAATATTTTATAACTTTGTATCAATATTTTTATTATAATAATAAAAACCACAAAACAACAAATGCGTAACCAAATAACAAATTTCAAACCTTTTTTGTTTTTTAATAAATCCAACATAGCGCATGTCAGATTAAGCTTACATGGACTTAAAAAAAGAATAAAATGTTTTGATTGAATTTTATTTATTGTTATTTATATTTTGCATATGTTTACAATACACAGAAATTTTTCTGCCAGTGCATCAAGTGTTTTTTTTTTATGTCAAACTGAAAAAAGTAGCTAAATCTGGCAACACAATCCGCCACAAAGTGAGCTCAACTAAAGTGATGGCCACTGTTACAGTACAACCTGCTCTATCAGTGAGTCATAGATGTGCAGTGATAATGGAAAGTAGCTTCAACATCAGACAAAACCCCTATCGACCACCACAAAAGC
>NW_019392528.1:0-2377 GCF_000671375.1 Centruroides sculpturatus
AATCAATAAAATAATCAGACTTAATTAGGTGGTTTATTTATAATTGAAAAAATGTTTGTTAAAGGAAGTTTTTATAAGAATGAATTAGTTCAATATACAGTAGAACCCCTATAACGCGAGTTCCTATAACGGAGATTCTTATAACGCGGCGAAAAAATTTCGACAGTACTGTATTCGTATAAAGACGTTAAAAGGGACTCGTAAAACGTCATCGCCGACTCGTGTCGCGACAGGATTGATCGAATCTGGACCAATAGTAGACGAGCAGCCGAACTGCTTACACGCTACAGAGAGTTTAGGCGAGTAAGTTGAGTTTACTATCGTCTGTACCGTATGTAAATTAGGTACCGTAAGTCTACTACAGTACTGTAATTTTATACATTTCTTGTGAAAGAAACATTTCTTATTCAACGACCATAAAAATTATTTATACTAATGATGTCTCCAAAGGTCAACGAATTTTTCTCAGAAAAATAACTTATCAGAAATCGCGGCCGCCGTTTGGTGCGCTGCTNATTCATTTACAATTTTCATATTTTGATTATCGATGAATCATTTATTATTTTTGAATTGAATTGAAATAATAAAGATTATAACGAGCAATTCTGTATTGTGACATCGTCTGTCCTTCCTTAATCAAGAGAACAAAGTTAGACAGATGAAGGATGAGATCAGATATGGAAACCATATGGTAGAATATCCCGATTAACAATATAAGAACTTTCAGTTAAAACTAGAAATTACGTTATTTTAATTCAAAATTTTCCCGTAAAAGGTGCTAGATAGATGACCGGCACGACTCTGTTGTTAAAGGAAAAGTATGATGTACAGGGGCAAGCCACTACTAATTTGAAACAGAGAGTTCATATTTTAAATTAAACAAATTAAAAATATGATTAAAAACTACAGCCCGGTATTGTGATGATGTCACAATAAATAATTTCTCGTTATTGTGATGTTATTACAATTCCGGGCTGAAATTTTAAATCATATTTTAAATTAAAAAATTATCTGACTTCCGATTTAGATCAAAAGTTCATATATACTTAATCGGGGCTTCTGGTCCCTAAACTTTCCATATCTGGTCTCGATTTTCATCAATCTAACTCCTTTGTCTAGATTAATGGATAACAATAGGAATCTATAGATCTACAGTTTGAAAAGTACAGTCCAATAAGTAAATCAAATGGACGTTAATTTGCAGCATTACTTTTGTTTTAACAAATATAGTCTATAAATAATATGAATTATTTATATAATACTCATCCGAAAACTTCTAATTTTAAAAATATGACATTCACGAATCAAATTTATAAAACTAAATAAAATTTTTGTCTGTCTTTTTGCTCTACATCTCAGTAAACTTTCTTTTTCTTTTAATAAACTGCAGTTAAAATATTTAATGTTTACGAAATTCCCCTCGAAAGATCCATTAATTTTTATAAGAAATATATAGTGTAGTATTATAAACATTTATATGTTATTGCCTACAGAATAAAATTATTTATAGCATTTAATATAATATATTTAAGATCACGAATCTTTTTGTAAAGTAGAAAATATTTTTGAAATATTTAAAACATTTGTTTTTGTAGATTCTTAAAATTTTGTGATTTAATATATACTGTATATATTAAATTTATTTTAATTAAATATTATTAAATTTAACTGTATATTATTCCCCATTTTTTTCAGTTGACAAAAATTCCCTATTTTGGGGAAAAAAACCAGTACCTAATCTGGCAACTATTTCCAGTACTTCTGGTTTAATTTACCACAGCAAAAGAATAAGAAAGAATAAGACGTAGAATATTAAATTTAACACTATATATATACAGTTAAATTAGGTACTGGTGTTTTCCCCCAAAATAGGGAATTTTTGTCAACTGGAAAAAATAGGGAAGAGGTATTAATGGAGAAATTTTATAGGGAAATTTATACGAAGAGGAAATTGGAGAATATAAAATTTTTTATTTAACGATAATTTAACTAAATATTACTAAAACAATTACTTTTTTTAAACTTTTGATTACATACTATGTATTAACTTGCATAAATGGAGAAATTTTCAATTAAATTTAAAATATCTACAGTTCTATCAGTATGCTATTATGATTTTACATCCTGATATAACTAAAGATACTTCTTACTTTTTTTATGCTGTATAATCAAATTAACTTTGCCTTTAATCTCACATATATACAATAAATGAGCAGAATTAATAAATATTTGTTTTCATCTTATAAAATCTAGCAACGAGTTGCCTAACTTTCCCGACTAAAAAAAAAACATTTAAAATTACATGTGACGCCATCTGTTACAAGATTTTATCTGTAAAACTTTTATGTTATTAATTATTATAAAATGGCAAAAAAAA
>NW_019392529.1:0-1944 GCF_000671375.1 Centruroides sculpturatus
TATACGGCCCGCGGGCCGCCAGTTGGACAGCGCTGGTTTAGACCATGCAAAAACTGAATCCGAAGCTTTTTGTCTAGCTCTTTTTGCTGGCATCGCTTGATAATCTGTTTCTTGCTCGTTTTCTCCGGCCTGCGCAATCACCGTGTCGCTGGCTAGAGTTTGTAACCGAACGGCAAATTCTTGAACTCGCTCATTCCGATTTTGCATGCACGCGTGGAATTTCTGTACGCGGATCGAATAGGGTTGTTCATCAAACCGTTCAATCATTAATTGCTTAAAACTATCGTAATCGCTTACTTCTTTCGTTTTAACGTCGCGTCGCGCGAAATCCCGTGCAACTCCGGTGAGTTTGCATCTTGCAATGCTTAGGCACTGCCGAGAAGTCCGACACCAGCCAGACTAGCTATTTCGTCTAACGTCTCGAAAAAGTCCGTTACGCGTCCATCTTCTCCGGAAAATGCCGGTAACATCCCCACGTATACCGAAGCTGATCCCCCGAAACCGCTCGTTCCACTAGAGCGCGACTGTGCATCTGTCTCTGCGTTTATTTGTCTAGCCCTACTTTTCCTTTTTTGAAAGACTTTGCGAGTTTTTCGGGTTTCTCACCCAATTTCGGAATTTTTTTTTGTATGGGACTTTGAATCCCGCTTAAATGACACCACTGTAGTGCTGGGTATTAAAGAGCCCTTAAGGTAAATAGTTACAACCCTCGCTTTGCCCATGGTCTGTCAGGATGACACGAGAAANACTAACGAAAACCAAAAGCAAAGTGATGGAGAGATAGGACGCGCTTGTATATTGATGACGTAATACACGTAACTGAGGAGCGAACAAAAAGAACCCAGTCGAATTAATTAAGTCGGAAAAAAGAAAGTTTGCATTATAATCGAGAAAATGCAATTATTGTATTAATCTTTAAAATATTGGTGTTAAATCTGTCTTATAATATCATGACGACTCCTGTAAATCAGGTTATCCGATAAGAATAAAATACAATGCAATACCAATATAGCCCTGTTGTTTAAAAAATTCGCTTATTTTAGCTCACCTCAAGTTTTGCTTAGTAGAAATGGCTAAAAAGAGCGCAAAGTACGTACAGAAATACGTTATTACAGCACCACCTGTATTGGACAACCAGCTGTCTAAAAGACCACTTTTTGAAGGAACCGTGGGCGGTCGCCATAGACAGGTTTTAATGTATATGAATTACATTTGTTACTTTTTTATATTTTATACTATAAAATATAAGAAGGTCTGTGGATAGCATAAGTATACTTAGCTTCGATAAGTTCGATGGAGAATTACATATTTTAACGTACAGTATATACATATATATTTTTACGCCTATAGTCAAAAAAGAATGAGAAACAGGCTAAATAGACTACAGTCCTATGAAGCACCCATTTATCAACTTTCTCCACACCTTCCTGTGCAGGCACACTTTTGTTTCGGACACACTCGTGTCTTTTTAAGCACACTTCTTCACATTCTTTTGTTTGACTCAACATACTTTTGTTCTTACAGATACTTAACTATTTGTTCAAACCAAGTCTATCTCGGCTTTCCCCAACCACGCTTCCCATCCACTTTTTTCAATTATGCGTTATGACGATTAAAATATGTATAAAAACTACTACAGTTTGATAAAGATTTCTTGCTCTTAGGAATACATGTGNGTACCCATTATTAATTAAAAACTTCGATACAAAAATGAAAATTTATGAATTGGCAAAGAAGTTTGATCTACCGGAATTGTCAATCAGAACAATTATAAAAGGCAAAGAAAAAATTCTCGAAGCTATGAAAAATGCTCAATCTTTAAATTCGAACATCATTTGTGAACGACACAGTCTTATCACTGGGATGAAAACAATGTTAAAATTATAGCGTAATAATCGAGTAAATGTGAAAAATTGTAAAATAATATAGGCCTAATTTGTTATA
>NW_019392530.1:0-3970 GCF_000671375.1 Centruroides sculpturatus
TTCCTCTTCCTTCAAAATATATTGATTTTATAAAGAATGATGATATTTATTTCAAATAAAAAATGTTGCAAAACTCAATTATTGTAAATTCGTCTACAATTGCAATAAGCGTCTTTCGAATTGCATAGTTAATGTTTAATTATTGATTTATTCACTGAGTTGATAATTATTTGAATACATGATGTATTTATACGTAGAAATTACAGCTATATGCTTTTATTGTGCAGACAGATGTTCAATATTTTCGAAAAGATGAAAAAATTCATAAATATATTTGTACAGTATGAATTTAGTTCGCTTTTGCTCATACATGACAATTTGATTTTTGTTCTTTTTATTAAAAAAAATGATAACTTATAACTGAGACTTGCATAAAGATTTTTAAATTAAAATTTATTTTTCATTATTTATTTATTTATTTATCTCTTTATTTTGTGGTAATTGGTGTTCGTGACCGATGACATTGATTTAAATTAAAAGTACGAAGTGAATTGTCTGAAATTTAAACATATTTTACAATTTCTTGTCACTTTAGACAATATTCTAATATTTAAATGAGATATATCAAATGTTATTAACTGGATCTTCAACGACATATAGTGGATGGTATGCAGCATTATATATGTGATGGATATTGTAAAATATTGTTTGCTTATTCAGAAGGTTTCTGTTAAACATTGACAAGAGAATCATCGATCACTTATGCATTAGATCTTCCTCTTCCTTCAAAATATATTGATTTTATAAAGAATGATGATATTTATTTCAAATAAAAATTGCGTAAAAGCTCGTTAACTATTGTAAACAATTGCGGAAAGAAAAAATTCAAAGAAGAAAATATATTCGTATCTCGAATAGGATTTAATCCACGTGTACAATGAGCTAAATACATTTATTTTATTTGAATTTATAACTGAAATTTAAAAATTTGTATATAAGAGTGAAAATAAGAATTGTGAAAATTTAATAATTCGTTCTTTTTACACCTCAGTAACATCATAATCAGGGAGAAACCACAAATAAACTCTGACTCTTCTGTGCAGTGTTATGAAAAACGAATTTTGAAGATTGAAAAATTTATAGGGGAGATCGGGGCAAGATCGGCATGTTAAGCTTTACTTAAATTTTGTGTAATAAATACTGCTATAAACTGAAAAAAAAGCTTTGCATATTGTCTATTGGAATGTTACCTTACTATAGAACTGGTTAAAATCAGTTTGGAAATAAAAATAATTAAAATAATTACAACTTTACAAGAAGAGNGACAAGCTGCAAAACGATTGCTACGTTGTTTATAACCTTATTTATTAGCACTGTCGGGAGTAAAATTCATTCATGAACAGTAAAGCTCTTGTGGAAACTGTTTTGATGAAAACTGACAGAATGAAACTCGTCTTCCCAGAGCATCTTACACATGTTCTACAAGATCTTACTTGCCATTTCATGAAACGATATCTTCATTGTCAAGAAAATAATTGATGAGTGAAGCCCTACATATGTATAGGTCATTATTATGAATGAAAATGAAATCTTACCTATAACACCGCTAAAACGCCTCACATATGGTCCCAAAACCTTGTCTTTGTACCTTCTTGCAATAACGTTCTCCTTGCAAAAAAGAAAAGATCGTCTATTATATCATCAACTCTAACCTCGATTTTCTCTAAGTTAATGGAACTGTGTATGGGTTCCTGCTCATTCCAGAGTCTTATCCGGCGATTATTATTTTGTATATTGTACCTAGTCTCCCATCTATGAACTGAAAGAATAGGCTTATTTTTTTTAAAGATATATTTATTTAATATGAAAACTTTACGAACAAATGAATACGTAGATAATAGTTTTATTGATCGATTCCTTAACACTAATAAATCAACAAACCACAGTATTTTTGCCGTTTTGCATTGAAATAAAATTTAAATTATTAAATGATTTCTGAATATGTCAGGATCGGTTGTTTTATTGATGTGCTATGTAGTACATCCAAGTCTAGCTTAGTCAAACAGAGAATTTTGAACTGAGATTGAAACAGAGGTTTGTTAGAGGTGATTGCATAAACTAAACAGAATTTTAACATCCTATACAATAGCTTGATCGTTACAACTATTAAATAGAGCATCACCAAATAAAAGGGATAAGTTTTCGTGTCAGCTTTATAGTCATCCAATAGATAATTTAATACACAACAGCATTTCTATTATAAACAAAACAGAGATATTATTAACGTTTAAAACGATATTACACAATTAATTAAGAGAAAATATTCTTAATTTCTGTGTAAAGAACATCCGAGTAAATTTCTAATAGGAGATAAAGCGGTTTTTTCGGATAAATCTAAATGTTTTAAAAGGTATCATGTTAAATTCTACTAGTAACTTAGTTTTGTTATTAAATACTTAAACTTTCGCTTCTAAATTACAAAGAATGTCTTTTAAAATTCCAGAAAACCGAATATTACTTTAAGAAATGCTTAGTTAAATTATCTTGCAACACAATTTGTTATATCTATGAATACACAATTTTTAAATAAAAATATTAAAAATAATTAAAACAATAATTTACGCATATAAACTTACATCAAATAATAAATGTTTATTATAGAAAAAAACATAAGCAAATTTAATTTTAAAATACATTTTAATAATAAATAAATAAATAAATAAAATTATTTATTATTTAATACTTTTATTTCGAATCTGTAATATTATTCATTTGCGGTAATATGAATAATCGACGAATATTAAAAGAATTATTTTTTAATAACGATTGCTATTTTTATACTTTTTACCCATCATTTCACCCCGTAACGCATGCTACATACTCACACCCAAAATTACTTAAAGCATATCCTAGATTCCCTGAACTGCACAAAGGAATAATATACAGCTCAAGATACCGAACGTTACACCATTTTATTAAGTGCCTACAAAACAGTTACATAAACATCGCTATTCTCCATGCAATCGTGGATACACAAATAAATTATTCTGTTAACTATGAATTAAAATCTTAGCTTTATATAACGTTTTTTAAACACCCTACCCATCCTACAGTTGGCCCCCAATCCTGGATCTTTCGCGAGCTTCCTCCCCCACTCGAACCCGAGGTCTTAGTGGTGTGAGGCGAGGGTCTAACCATTCGGCTCCCGCGGCCGCTTTGGGATGTGATTAGACAGCTAAATGATAAAAAAATGCATGCTAAAAATGCATGTTAAAAATGCATGCATTTACAAAAATTAGGTTAGATTTATTAGAGACAATAGAAGAATTACACCGACAAATTTTACAATAATACACACGACATTAAAAACAAAACAAAATAGGAATCAACACAAGAACTGAAAGAATGACAGAAATCGAAAAACAAAGCACATCAACAAGACAAAAAAACCCAAGAAACTATCGATTAAATTATTTCGCAGTAAATTTTCTGGTTTTTGCCGAAGTAAATTTTTCGATTACGTCACTAAAATTTGTTTGTTTAGCTAAATCATTTTTAATGCATAAAATAGCTAGGATATTTAGTCACTCCTGACCAATTGAGTTTCTCTGCCACGTCTTCAGCGAATTTGCCAGTTTACAGAAAGACCTCTCAGCCGAACAAACAGTTATAGGCACTGTACAAAACAGCTTCATTGCGAGACTAATTTTGGGAAATAAATAGTGTTCGGCTGTCAATTGTGATAATTGTAAACGAAAATATTCTGATAAAAGTTTTTTCTTTTTCCACGTGCTTGACTCAGAAAGATAATTTTTATACTTTTATGATTGTTATATTAACTTAATAATAGTAGTTTAGAATATTAATTAAACTATGTCAAGAATTAAATATTCCAATTAAATTGAACTCAATATTCCACAAGAAAATCCAAGCAAAGCAAAAAATACAAGCTGGCCATCTTCATACCGGACCCTGATGAACCCTGGGCCCCCTGACTAGGGTCCAGTCAGTCACTATCACGGGGGGCCTG
>NW_019392531.1:0-343 GCF_000671375.1 Centruroides sculpturatus
TATAAAGAGGTAATGTTTGTAAGTTTGTTTGTAGCAGGTAATCTCTGAAACTACTCATCCGATTTCAAAAATTCTTTCACCAATATTTAGAATGTTACCTCAGGGTGGACATAGGCTGTATAATATTCCGTTAAACATTCATATAAATTAAAATATATAATCTAGGTTAAGGGTTTTATGTCAACAGATGGCGCTACGAATACGACGCCCTAAGTTTGCTTTTCTGTGAGGCATTATGCTTTTCTGTGAAAATGAACTAAAGCAGATCATATTCTATCTATCTATATAAATAAAAATGTAATGTTCGTTTGTTCCTACCGATTCCTTTGAAATTTTGACACAA
>NW_019392531.1:418-1652 GCF_000671375.1 Centruroides sculpturatus
ATCTATACTAATATTATAAAGAGGTAATGTTTGTAAGTTTGTTTGTAGCAGGTAATCTCTGAAACTACTCATCCGATTTCAAAAATTCTTTCACCAATATTTAGAATGTTACCTCAGGGTGGACATAGGCTGTATAATATTCCGTTAAACATTCATATAAATTAAAATATATAATCTAGGTTAAGGGTTTTATGTCAACAGATGGCGCTACGAATACGACGCCCTAAGTTTGCTTTTCTGTGAGGCATTATGCTTTTCTGTGAAAATGAACTAAAGCAGATCATATTCTATCTATCTATATAAATAAAAATGTAATGTTCGTTTGTTCCTACCAATTCATTTGAAATTTTGACACAACGCTGCATTCAAATATGCACGTATTTTTATATAATATACATGTCGAAATTCCCTCCCCCGGGAGATGGACATGATTAAGTCTTATCGTAAAGTACTCTGCTTCTATTTATACTATTTTAGATGCGGTTTTTTGCATTTTTGATTGCGTTTAATAGGGTACGTCAACAGAATATACACTACAAAGGGATTTTTCGATATTCCCCCTGTGGGGGAGAGGGGCAGGATTAAGGCTTACCGTGAAGAACTTGGCTTCTATTATACTATTTCAGATGCAGTTTTTTGCGTTTTTGATTGCGTTTTAATAGGGTACGTCAAGAAAACGTACACTAAGGGATTTTTTGAAAAATTCCCCTCCACGGGGGAAGTGTTATACATTTATAATAGATACATTTTGAGCCACAACAATGTGTGGCGGGGTCTGCTAGTGATAATATAAATTGATTGTCAAAATTATTAACAGATGGTCAAATGTAAACATTTCTGTTATATATAAAGTGGTAAATTGGTTGATGGCTTGAAGCTGTTACTTGTTATTTTGTGATCAGAGATTTGTTTTGTATCATAATAGCATTATGTCTGATAAAACTTACTTTCAATAAAAGTTAATAGTTTACTAAAAATAATAAAACAAGGTGCATATTAATTCTTTTCATAATTTCAATTTCAGTTATTTGTTTGTTTTCCTATGTGACTAATCATTTTTTCCCAAATATATTTTGATTATATGTTTATAAATTTAATAACGTAATCACAATTTTACAATAACATCAATAATGATATAGTGGAAATAATTTCCACGGTTTGTAAATTTTATATCAGCAAGATAATAAAGGAGAACTTCATATTTAACAAATTCAAACAAAAAAAACAATATTTA
>NW_019392532.1:0-1950 GCF_000671375.1 Centruroides sculpturatus
AGTACTTAGGTGTATTAAATGATAACATTTCAGACATTCTTATAAATATTTTTATATACAGTGTTTCAATTTTTTAACCAATTGTTCGAACCGTTTTAAATTTAAATTTGTTATTGCATATTGGTTCGATTATAGAATAATTGTAAATGTTCCAGAAAACTTATCAAATTGAAAACAGTTCGTTTGATTCTCGGCAATTCTCATCATTCTCAGCGGTAGGTGTTATATAACAATTACTATGGTTTAAGTAATAGATATGTATATATTCATGGCGCGGTTTACTTTATATTACTTTTAAAAAATCAATTTTTCAAAAATATTTCTTAAAAATTGATGGAAAAACTTTATGGGTTAATTGTACCTAAATAACCCCCGTTTTTGTGCCTGGACCGCATTTAATCAGAGACAAAGCTTTTATTCGTATTCTTTATTTTCTATGCATTTCGGGTGCAATATTTTCTTTAATTTGCACCCCTCTTCAGGATTTTTACATTTCTATAAATTTGGTAAATTTAATTATTACATCGGTAAATTACTACAATAGTTATACAACGGTTAACTAACCTGTTTAAATTTTAGATCGACATCTGTCCCGTGTTGATGTTGTCACCTAAGGCATTTTTAGACCGTTTCCGTTTAGACCGTAGGGGACATAACATCAACACGGGACAGATGTCGATCTAAAACTTAAACAGGTTAGTTAACCGTTGTATAACTATTGTAGTAATTTACCGATGTAATAATTAAATTTACCAAATTTATAGAAATGTAAAAATCCTGAAGAGGGGTGCAAATTAAAGAAAATATTGCACCCGAAATGCATAGAAAATAAAGAATACGAATAAAAGCTTTGTCTCTGATTAAATGCGGTCCAGGCAAAAAAACGGGGGTTATTTAGGTACAATTAACCCATAAAGTTTTTTCATCAATTTTGAGGAAATATTTTTGAAAAATTGATTTTTTAAAAGTAATTACTATGGTTGTTGAAATACTGAATATAAATAGGGTTTGCTTTCAAAATCCATGCGTGCGAAGTCGCGGGTAACAGCTAGTCTTATAATAGTTGGGTTGATAATAATAATAATTTTGATTTGGTTGTTATGCCTTGACTTTAGTCCGGCATAGTACACAGCCACCGGTGTTAACTAGGGTTTCTGAAACGGGATTCCGGGATCCCGGGATCCCGGGATCCCGGTTGTTTTTTTAACCCGGGAAATATCCCGGGAAATTTTTCTTATCCCGGGAAATCCCGCAAATTTCTTAAAAATTCACTTTTTTTCTTATTTTGTGTTAAGGTTGAGGAGTTTTGCAAATAGAAAGCATAATTAACTCATTCACTGCCAGAATACATTTGTATTTATTAATTTTAAACCTACCTATTAGTTTTTTTAAATTTTTGCTCGTTATAGCATGTCACAAATGGTCAATAATCAATATATAGCTTATTTGTGGCAGGACTATAAAAATTCTTTACTTGTCGGAACCTGTAATATCTNGGATAACCGAAAAGTATGAAAAAATCCATTATTAGTGTAGTATATTATTATATCCCATGTAATTAGTATATTAGTATATCGCTATTAATCTACTTCGCGTTGAATTTTCATCGATGTTAAGCCTAACAAAAATTTTTTAAAATAATATTCGTCGTTATGGTATCGTTAAAAATTAGAAAATTAAGCCTCGTTTAAATACTGGCTTTCTTTTATGGTCGAATAAGTGTTGCTAGCTAAAACACGTAAATATAATATTAAAGTAGCCAAGACATAGCCAAATATTGTAGTGCCACATCACTAGCGAACTTTTGAAATTTGCAGACTAGGACGGTCGGTTAACCGAGGTGTCGGTTAATCGGGGGTTGGATAATCGAGGCTCTACTGTAAATTTCAAAAGTGAAAATTATAAAAAAATTTATTTTTCACTAAAGAAAACTGTATACAACGTTAGAAA
>NW_019392533.1:0-2575 GCF_000671375.1 Centruroides sculpturatus
TCGAAATAGTATGGGCAGACACAGGAGTCTATAGTGATGGCGCTACTTGTGGCCAGATGGCAGACAACGATATGGTTGGCTGTGTGCATGGTCCTCTCAAGCTAATAGTCTGCCGAGGGCGTCCTAAACCTGAGCGCCTTGCGCGCGAGCTCCTTGTCCAATGGTACCAACACCTCATCACTATGTTGTCTGAATAGTCTATTTGGCGAGATGACCACCCGGCTTCTCTCAACCCAAGGATTCTTTCCCTCTCAAACTCGGTTATTGTTCATATGGTCTTCAATTGTGACGTAATGGCATCTCTAGTGATATAGCCTCCATCTGCAGCAGTTAAACAGGCAGGATGCCTTCGTGCGCTTGTTTTATATGACAAGGGGGCGCAATTTAAAGCCCTCTGCTGGAATTATGCAATGAGCCATCACGCTATAACTGTAATCATTTCGATATTTTCTTGAGATTTATCAGCATGCCAAGTTTCGCAGCGATGCCACAACTATTCTTGGTGTACTAATTTTTATGTCAATGAGTGTACCTATATACGAGAATTTTTTGTCTCGACCATTAACCATTTTCGACAGTCCAATACCAACGTTTCACGTCATTTCGCAAAGCTGTTCTCATTTTTTCAATTTATAAGAATTGTTCATAAAACAATTTTTCCTAAAAGTTTATATATAACAGACATATTAATTACATAAATGCATGTAAGAAATTTTAGAAAGGATAATCAATAGCAATCAAAGACAAAAAAATATCGAAATTTAAAATATTGCGAAACAAATTAATAATAATAAACATCTTAAAAAATGCTTGGCTTCTTAAAGTAATAGACCATGCGATGCGTCATAGAACGAAAAATGTTGTATGACGCATCGCATGGTCTATCACGTCATAGAACGAAATGTTCAATGACGTGATGCGTTGAATTCTGAAATTTGACATATTGTGATAAATATTTTACCTTTTAAAACTTCGAAATTTTCTGACAAGGTACTCGAATATTTCTTTCGATTGCACCATTTTCTCTTTCTTTAAAAGTCTGCTTCTACTGAAACATTTCATTCACGTAGGTGAGTGAGTCTTTCAGTCACTCGGCCAGACCGGGGAAACATTAGTGTATTAGATAAGTTACCAAAAAATATCAGCGCCGTACGTAATGTCGATTATTAAGCTTTTCGAATAATTTATTTTACACTAGTCTATCTAACTAATCGATTTTCACGATGAGACTATTTCTTTGTCAAGAAATCACGGTTCTTTATATATAACGTATATGAATCAGATGCGAAAATATTTAATAAATAAAAAGATTTTTTCTTTCCAACTGCAGCAACTAAAAGAAAAGATCTTGAAAATACGATCAAGTTCCAGAGCTACAGACAAAAGCCTTTACCACTTTGACTAGCCTCTTCCTTTACCAAAACCGTTTTGATAAACAATCTATATATATAATCGCGACGGGTTAATAATAATAATAATAATAATAATTGCTGTCAATAATAGAAAACTCCTTAAAGCACAGCAGACAAAGAATCAGTATAAGAAAACTACATTACAAGCTAGAGCTGACAGCTGGCGTAATAAGGCGTTACATGGACAGTTCCTGGACAAAATTGAAGGAAAAATGGATAAAGAAAGAATCTGGTTATGGCTTACCAATGGAGCATTGAAGAAGGAGACAGAAGGCCTGATTTTTGCGGCCCAGGAACACGCAATCAGAACAAATGCAATCAAGGCAAGAATCGAAAAATATGCTGATGATCCAACATGCAGACTGTGTAAAGAAGCTGATGAAAGTATTGATCATATTCTCAGCTGTTGCAAAAAAATTGCACAGACAGACTATAAACAGAGACACAATTCTGTGGCCAAAATGATCCATTAGAACCTGTGCCACAATTATCATATACCTATAGAAAAAAATTGGTCGGAACATAATCCCGAAAATGTAGTCAAAATACTATGCGACTTCCGAATTCAAACTGATAAAGTTCTGGAACATAATACGCTAGACTTCACGATTGTGGAGAAGAAAAACGTGTGGATCATAGATGTCGCCATACCGGGTGACAGTAGAATTGACGAAAAACAACAAGAAAAACTTAGCCGATATCATGACCAAAAATTGAACTGCAACGCCTCTGGCATAAACCAGTACAGGTGGTCCCAGTGATTATCGGCACACTGGGGGCTGTGCCAAAAGATCTTAGTCAGCACTTACAAGCCATAAATATTGACAAAATTACTGTCTGTCAGTTGCAAAAGGCCACCTTACTTGAATCTGCTCGCATCATTCAAAGATATATCACACAGTCTTAAACGCTTGGGAAGTGTTTGACTTGAGGCTTTATTTTTTGATAACCAGCATTTCTACCCTGTTTGCTGTGTGGACATTGTACATTGTATAATAATGATAACGATAATAATAATAAGTTAAAGCAATAAACACATATGTCATCCCAGTACTCACATACTCTTTTGGAGTTATACATTGGACTCACACAGATCTCGAGCAACTCCAAAGGAAAACAAGAACAACGCTTACTAAGCATAAACAACATCATCCTAAATCCGC
>NW_019392533.1:3426-8373 GCF_000671375.1 Centruroides sculpturatus
GCTACACAAAAGCCTGGGAACATTACAATTGAGTAGAAATACATACATCACACTACAGAAGGCCACTATATTGAATACATGCCATATTGTTAGGAAATTCCTTAATACAGACACTGACACACACATTTAATTTTAGTTTTGTTTTGGTTGCTATGCCTTGACTCTGGTCTGGCATAGTACACAGCCACCGGTGTGAACCGAGTATAACTCACAAAACCCAACATAATAATAATAATAAGCGCACAGCCCAAACGGTTAGGAGTTGAAAGTTGAAATTTGGTACACAGTGTACTGTACGTCACGAGAATGCACACTAAGAAGGGATTTTTCGAAATTCCTCCCCACGGGGAAGAGAGACAGGATTGAGTTTTAACACTTACATCAACAATGGAAGTGCTAACTAACAATGGAAGTGTCAACAATGAAAATGTTAAGTAACAATGGAAGTTTAAGAGAAAGATTTAGACTTGCAAGATTTACAGGAGCAGATGCGGTTTTTTTGCGTTTTGTGGGAAATCGAACATACTTTTAGACCCATCTAAAAAATTTTTAATTAGTCTGGAAACAGGGGGACCTAATTCTTGCATTCTGTGAAAACGGGTAAGATTGGCTGTAATGTAATAATTTTAATCTTCGCTATCCTTACTTTTTGCCCGAGCAACGCCGGGCTTATCTGCTAGTTATTATATACTTTGTCTATGGTATAAATTTACACAGTAAAAATATTTTAATATAGAACAAAACAAGTTTTAAAAATTGAAATTTATAAAAAAATAAAAAAATTCTCCCGTTTCATTTTCTTTAATAAAATTATTTATATTTCCAAAATTGTTCATTTTGAAAACTACAAAGAAGCATCAATAAGTAACGAAGGTTTTCAATCTAATTAATTCGGAATTTTTTCTGTAGATCTAAAAACAATAATAATTATTTTAACAAGGAATTTTAATTGAAAATAGGTCTTAGAGATTGTTAATTTAAAATTTTAATTAAACGTTATTTTATATTATCTACATTAAGAGTTGCTATATAAATTATGTATAAATTTATATCGAATGCGTTTAAACGTTGCTTAGAAATTGATCTAGTTTTGTTGTTATGTTACTAAATGAAGTAGCAGGAAAAAAAATTATGTTTTGATTAAACTCTTTCTTTTCACGTGAAGCATTTGTAGATAAAAATAGAAGGAATTCCTAACTCTCGTACTCGATCTTTATATTGATTTAGCCGCATATTTCTCGGGTTTTTAATATTTATTATACATGGTTTTGTTTTGCGGTAAACGCACTTTGCATAAATAATTATTTAAAATTTAAAAGTTTCAATTAATAAAATTTTATACTGTATGTATTATCAGTCTGGAAAATAAAAATTCTTGCTACTTTCAGCGGATTCCTCTAGAGAAACTAAAATAATCAATCATTCTTAAACTATTCGCGTAGCATTCGTGTAGTGGGTATAGAACCATAAGCATAAACTGTGAAACCGTAATTTTCTGAAGACATACTTTGAAAACTGAAGAAACTAAAATTAGAAAACATTTCGAAGGTGATTACTCACTGTTATTTTATATAATCGTTAGGAATTTTACGTAGCTGATTATGGTCCCAAATAGAACGTTTTGTATATAACAGGAATACTCTACTATTGAAATATTTACAGTTAGCCCTCTTATCGTTCCACACCTACGATAAAGAAATTGCTAATCGAAGACTACAGTATTCACATAATTTTTTGTTAATAATTTTAAAGAATGATTTGCAAATTCATTATAAGATTCATTGAAATTCATTATAAGAGCGAATTTCTTTTATTTGATTCGACAAAATAAATCTCCAATAAAATGAAAGATCTAGTTTAAGACAAGTTCAAAATAGTTGAATAGTTAAAAAACATTTCAAAATTACTGTCACAAATCATTTATTACTGTAATTATCAATAATTTATTATTATTATTATTATTATTATTATTAAATGTAAGCGAAATTAAAATGAAATTGTATACTGTTTACATCTCAACAGATATTTGTCTATCTCTCAATTCGGACGTTATCATATTCAAATGGCTACTATAAAACATGATAGTGCCTACATCAGAAATGAGTGGGCCAGTCTAAAAATTTATATATTTATTTGTTTATATCACATTACATTACAGTGTCGTGTGAATGTTAGATACTATAAAATATCAAAATTTGTAAGATTATCACAACAAACTATTTATATAATGACACTTACGCGTTCATTATATAAATAATTGAAAATTTTAAATATTAACATTTAATTACATGTAAAATTATTCGTGTAAAATGATATTATAATTAATTTGGATGTAAAATTTATTTTTAAAATTATGTATGTAAAAATTAAAATGTTTCTAGTTCCGTTATTGAGTTTCCAACGATGTTGATGAACTAGACCTAAAAGAGTATCAGAAAATAAGAAATTCGTAACAAATTTTCAGTTTAATTTATTCAGTAGTTTTTCTATAAGAGTAACTAAGAAATAGATTCTAGTTCTCAATATAAGAAATTCTTAAATTGAGAACTTTATAATATTTAATCAAAGTATTGAGTTTTAAATAAACTCGTGGCATCAATATTTACTGACGCGGTCTATATTTAACTGACTAAATCGGAAAATATTTTAATATTTATTCCCTTTAACTATTTATTCTTCGAGCTATAAACAGCAAAGTTATAATCTGGAAATGTTGAAAAATTTGTGAAGTACTGTATTTAGCGCTCTAAGATTATTGTCTTCTTATTAATATAATATTTATTATTTATAACATTATCAATGTTCATTCATATATTAATAAAAGTACGTAATTTTATAATAATAGAATACAATTGATTTAAATAGTCATATATTCATTTGAAAGAGTTTTATTACACCAGAAATCAATTATAATTATGTATAATTATTCATTTTTGTATATAATTTACTAAAATGCTGCGTAAGTCATTGTTTAGTACTGCGGAGATGTTTTGAAGCTACATCTATATTTTAAATTATTATAACCAATCGTATCAAAAATAATTGATTTACTAATCAGATATCTAAAAATTTAATTAATCGGGATCTCCAGCCGCTAAACTTCCATATCAGGTCTGCATTTTAGTGGTTTCTTGTCCTTGTTCATCATACTTTTCCTGATAACAATCGAGTCGTACTGACTATCTAAATAACTTGTACTCTTCGAACTTCGAAAAATCTTTGAATTGAAATACCGTGAATTCTGGTCCATACTGGAAGTTTGTATATAGTTAATAGAAACCTCCGGCCCCTGCTCTTTCCATATCGGTTCTCGATTTTCCTAATTCCTTTCTCTAGATTAACGAAGTACAGACAGACAGTGAGAGTGAAGTTAAGCATTCAACTTAAAACTTGCAGTTGAAACCGCATGTAAGATATAAAATTAACGTGATTAAGTGCATAACTTCTCACTCATTCTAGGTGGCGTGCACATATTACGACGACAGATTTTGATTCATTTTTTACTCCCATCTTTCCTTCAGTATGCAATTCGTCATCATCACTGCCTCCCCCTTTCCATTTGCACAATCATATGTACAGTACAATAAATGTCAATTAACAACAGAATATTCCAAAAATAAATGAATTATTTTGTATGCGCAAACACTCGAATGACGTGTCAGCATTCAACAACATCCTCTTGACACCCTCCCCCATCTCGATGTCGTCGTAATAAATGCATGCTGCCTTAGATGAAGGAATTAGTCATTGACTATTATAAATATTTAGGCTTCCGAGATTTAGAAATTTACTCTATTCAGAGTTGATTATTTTTTTGCGCTTATTATACAAAAGAAATACTTTACTAAAATTATGGAATGTTAATTTAACTGTTGTGCAATAATAATAAAGTTCCTCGAAGTTACGTAAGCAAAATTAGAGATGGTGTTCGATCATGTTTTGCACTTCGGATAATGTGTTGTCATTCGGTATAAAGGATCTCGGTTCATCAATCAGTTTTCGTCATCCTAATACTGAAGTTCTTCTACGTATTTCTTCAAACTTGCTTTTCCTTACAAGAGTATTGGTTTTATTTAACTTTATCTATTACTATAGATAAAATGATTTACTGCTGCCATTACATCACTCTTCCTATCATTTCTGTTGGCATTCCACCGACCGAAGATAAAATTCTAGGAATTCAAACTGTAATTTTGGACATTGTACACAGTATTTTCATTTCTTTAAAATGAAAAATACATTATACCTCTGGTTAGGTCTCCGCATTCCAACTGTAAGATCCCGCAATACATCATGCTGCTTCTTCGTATTTTCACCTTTCTCTCTCACAAAGATTTTTTTTTATCCAATAGCATCTAACATACAGCCTATGGAACCGTACCTATATCGTGATTTTAACTTTTTTAAGAATAAGTGTAAACCTACTTTGTATTATACATAATAAAAATTATAAACATAGAAATCAAAAGTTACATTATGTCTTTTATACTTTGTTAATATTTTATTAGGGATCTTTTATTTCTTGTTATCAGGGAGGTAGAATACAATCCTCTCCGACGTTTCTAAAAATATACTAAATAAATAAATAAATTTCGAACGGAAGGAATACGTTAAAATATTTAAAGAAAATTCTTCAGCGTATTATCTGTTTGACGTAAGAATTTCAATATTTGGTTTAAAATTTTTCGTTTCGATAATTATGCTAATTAATAGACCAAACGTTAATTATGCTTTGATTAAAATAATATTAAATAATTATTTTTCTGAAATCAAATATGCATATCTATAATCTACAAATCCATTGACAAAAATAAAATTTCGTCGTATTTTATTCTGATATTTAAACTTAGAACATTCCATCTTTATCTAAAAGGGGAAAAATTTCTGATTTTTATTTAAATGTTCAAACGCTTCAAATTTTATTACTCATTAGAAATTTAAAATATC
>NW_019392534.1:0-415 GCF_000671375.1 Centruroides sculpturatus
AGGAAATTAAAATGATATAATCATTGTACATACCAGTCATGGTTAAAAGTAGAGTCATAAAACTTTCTGCACATTCTGGAACTTTCAATTCATCAAGTTCTCCATCTTGATAACATAATTTCCATGCTGAAGTAGAATTTAATAGTAAATCCATCTTCTCAAGTGCACCTAAAAATAACAATAATTTTTAAACTTTGACAAATTATTATTATTTTTTCAGTAATTTATTTATACAAGGTCTGTTCAAAAAGTATCGGACCTTTGGTCGGCAAAAATAAATTTATTGATTTTGATGTACAAAACCCTAATCCCCTTCAAAGTAGTCTCCTTGGTAATGTATACACTTCTCCCAGCGTTCCTGCCATTGCTGGAAACACTGCTGGAACGCATCTTTTGGAATGGCCATCAGCCGGTC
>NW_019392534.1:2148-3372 GCF_000671375.1 Centruroides sculpturatus
CTATTTGTTTTTGGCTACATTAAAGCATTTTTTTGAAAATATACAGTAAGGTTCCATATTACCACCCAATTTTCTCTAAGCCTACTTTCTGACTTTTTGTACAGAAGCCTTCAAAAACCATACTTATAGTTACACTAGCGAAAAATCCAATTAGGAACATTTAGTTTAATAGTTACCAGTACTTTTTGCACAAAAAATGTGGGTGTAGTTATGATACCTTGTTTACAATTCACTAAAATGTAATTGGGGTTCCATAATACTACCTTCTCCTCTATATATCTATTAATAATTTGATACAATTTAAATGATTAAACTTCAAAATAATAAATAGTCTTAAAATAAGACATACTCATTCTCTTATTACTGAAATTATTAATATTTTTTTACATTATTAATTTAATTATTGAAATGTATATTTGCTTAATAGAATATAACAGCAGTAATTCAAAGTCAATTATTTGTATTTGTAGATTTTGACACCAAACATAAAATCATATCAATGTTTAAATATTTATCATATAAGTAGATATCCCTGTATAATAAGTAGTTAGGTTCCAAAAAAGTGCTGTTGTTATGCAAATCTGTGCTATATGAAACAAAGGACTAGTATAAAACATAGGGTTAGGTTCCAAAAGTTACCAAAATTTTCTATTTGTTTACATAACTAAGAGAAGTATGTTTATTAAAGCAATCAGAAATTAACTAACAATCTCAATCAAAAGTATCACACATTAATATTGATTTTTTTTCTTCACTGCTAAACACCATTAAATGAGGATGTTTTCTTTTTTGGCAAAATATTGTCATCTTCCGAGTTTTCCTGTTGACCTTAATCTGAAGTCTCAACAACATCTTGCTTTTTCTGTACTTTTTCATAAAATCTGGTATATTCACTTGCTTGCATTTGCCTAAGAGATCTTTAAAAATGTAATCTCTTCATGCAGTAACTTTTAATTTATAAAAACAAAACACAGCAACGTCTTTTGGGTTCATTTAGAACACTATCACCAATGACAGTGACACCTGGTTTAACCAGTCCTACGTTGATCCCGAAAATTTTCGGGTTGACCTCATTGACCTGCGAGGGCGATCCCGAATATTTCTGTGTTTACATTGGAACGTTTTTGATACTAGATGTTGCTTTGCGTCACAATTTTTATATTAAAACGAACTTTTAAAATAAAATTTTTTCGTTTTCATATTATTCAATATATATATTTTGCT
>NW_019392535.1:0-958 GCF_000671375.1 Centruroides sculpturatus
ATTAGAGGAGTAATAACTTTAACAGGGAAAAGATTCGCAAAAGCAAATAAACCTCTAATCCCTTAAACCTATGATAAAAATTAGCTACATAATTATATTCTTTCAATAGACGCAAATAATCTTTACGGATTTGTAATGAGTTCTTATTTACCAAAATATAATTTCAGATGTTTATTTTGAGATGAGATAAATGCTCTAGACATTCTAAATATCTCTGATAGTAATAATTTTGTCTACATTTTATAAGTAGATTTAAAATATCCAGAAAATGTTCAAGATAAACATAATGATCTACCTCTAGCTTTTAAAAATATTAATATTCTGTATAATTTATTATCGAATTATCAAAAATCTCTATTAACTAAATTAAACTTAAAATATAATAATAATGATAATAATAAGAAGTTAATTCCTACTTTTTTTGGTAAACAAAATTACATAATTCACCTTTCTATGATTGGGGTCGCGAACTGTCGTCTCCCCTTTTTCATAACAATGGACCAGAGTATTGATCGTGATTACCCTGCTATAAGTCGATTTTAATGAACATTTTTGGCAACAGATGCCACTACTTGATGGTAGTGTGTTGTCTACCATCTGTTTCACATATTTTTATCTAAGTAGTGTTTTGTCAATTCAAAAATTTTTATTTAGCAATTTTTTTTTAATTTATATATTTCTTCATTTATTTTATAGCATATTTAGGTAATAGTATTACTAAAATACGTTCATTCATGCTATAATAAGTTTATTCAGTTATAATAAGTCAATGTATGATAAATATTTAAATTGTGACCTTCAATTTTAATATTTTATATATTTTTTTATTTTTTATTTTTTAATTTAATTAAAAATATTAGCACATCGTAAATGTATTACTACTGGTTTATATATTTATCACAATAATTTATATTATTGTTCAAAATAAAATGAATAAAGAATATTAGTTCGTAATATT
>NW_019392535.1:1384-2379 GCF_000671375.1 Centruroides sculpturatus
GTGCTGTTCCGCGATGAAAACCAGCTTTAAGCAACGGCGTAGTCGAACGGTGTAAGTAATCCTACAATTTTTTGTTTATAGCATAGTTTATACAGATTATTCCCAAAAAATTATACGTATTTTGGAAATGTTGAGTGGAATTAGTCTAGAATCGGTTAATTTTATAGAAGAAAACCTTTCAAACAGCCTTAGTCCGGAAAGTTCCCACCTATCGGGCTGCGATTGGCTCATTCCTACAACGTAATTTTCCGTTAGCGTGGAACGTATCTAAGCGTTATAGGGGGGTCTACTGTATATCAAACATTTTATAAAATAGTTGAAAGCAAATACGATTAAAATGTGAATTTATTATACACAGTTACTGATTCGCTAACGCTTCGAATTTATACAAATAATGTTTATGACAACTTTAAATCACTTCCTGATATTAAATGAAACGTTAAAAAAACTAATAATAGAATTGTATAGATTAAAACGAAAAATGTATTCCTATATTTTTGACAATCAAAATAATAAAACGGCTAAAAGAATTAAAAAATCGGTTATAAAAGCTTTCAATCACAAAAAATACAAAGAAGTTTTATTTAACAGAGAACTGTTAAGACATTAACAATATGGAATTCAAAGTAAAAATTATGTTGTCGCAATATAAAGTGCGTTTCAAATTTATACAGACAGGAAAAAATTAAAGTGAAATTCAAATTTGCTGCATTAAGTGACAAATGTTTTAGTAAAAATAATATGGATTTACATGTTTTCACACTGCAAAATAATAATTTTAATCAAACATTAATTAACCCATTAATGCCCATCTGTTTTTAATTATGATGTAATTAAGCATAAAAAATACATAAAAAATACTTAAAACTGAAAAAAAACGAAAGAAATGCATCAGTTTTAAAGAAAAAGCTTCAAATTTTATTTTCCTTTGTCTCGCCTTTCTGTGAAATTTAACACCGATGAGTCATTGTTTACACAGCTGGATGACCTTGAAC
>NW_019392536.1:0-1390 GCF_000671375.1 Centruroides sculpturatus
CTTGGGAAAAAAACAAGACAGCGTATCAGAAACATAATTTTATGATAGCGGCAAACAGGAAAGTTTATAAAAGTGTAGCTGTTTTCCTTACTCTCGTTTCAATTCTGTGAATCATTAACTCATTAATGGAAATTAATTGGTAATTTGGTAAAATGTTTCGTTATAACCTTATGAACAGTTATAACGTTATAAAAAGTATAAGCGAAGTCTCCCGTTATAATATTTCGTTATATAATAATGTAGTAACGGTAGTCAATCAGAGTAGTTATTTGCTAATAACGGGAGCAATACTATAAAACAAAAGATTGTTATATTTTTCTCAAACATGTCCATTGATATGAAGATGCAGTTTCGTTTTTCTGGCGGTAAAAACTGAAAGGAATATATGAATTATTGAATAACGTTTACAAAGGCTGAAAGTAAACAACGATAGAATATTTACTTTGTATTTTATTGAGATAAGAAATAAATAAGATAAGAAATTAACTCCAAGATAAGAAATAAACTATATAAAATATGGTATTTAATCAAATAGATAGAGGCTGTTATATATTGGTAAATTTAGATTCAAACTTTGCAGTCTGCTACTGCTAAAGTAGAATATGCTTGTACGGGGAGTACCCTTGTCATACATGCTAAATAGAGCACTCCGACAACTTTTTTGAGGCTTGCAATCCATGACTCATATTAAAAAATAAATATCCAACGTCCTCATATAATTTTTTTGCTTCAAATAGATTTTATCGTGTTATAAACTGTGTTTATACAGAATATTTACTCATAATACAACATAAAAACTTATAAAATTAATGTTCAATATTTATTTTAAAAATTTTCAATTGCTGTATTTATTATTTTTATTAAAACATAAATTACACGAACTTTTAGTGAACAATTTATTATGCAATATAATACTGTATAATAAAATCGGAACTGAAATTTTGTTTTCATTGATATATCGACAGCATTTGTCTTTAAATATCATTGTTAACCCTCGGTTACGCGCGCGGGGTTATATAGAACCCCCGGCGTGTTTAAACGCGTGTATTTTTTAAAATTTTTTGTGTTTAAAAATGATGCCCTCAGTACCTTCCTTCCATAGTGTAAAGATTGCACCGAAAAAATTTCAATTTTGCACGAAAATAATTTTTTGCATAGACTTATAATGGAAATCAGTCGGGTGCTATAGTACCCCGCGCGCCTAACGGTGTAATTTTTTTTCGCGCGACTAACGGAGGTGGGTCGATCTGACTTCGTGTTTTGAGGGAAAGCTTATTGGTTGATATAGAGTCAGTCATGATAGAAATGACCAATTAGAGCATAAAAGGCGTAAAAACAAAATTTTTAAAGCCAATAAACGGCAAAAAAGTTTCCCATAGACTTAACATTG
>NW_019392536.1:1819-3762 GCF_000671375.1 Centruroides sculpturatus
CAGGAAAAGTAACTTTCGTTATCATGGAATTATAACAAAACCTGCCAATTCAATATAAATGGAAAAAAAATATTATATGGAATTGAACGAAAATGAAAATTTGCTTGATAATTCAACTACGCTTGTTGGAGAACAATAAAAACACTACACTCAACAAGCCACCAATAAAACTCAACTGCCTAACCTATAACCAAAGTCTCCTTTTAATTTGTTTTTAAAAAAAGCGCTTGACAAACTTGCCCCGGTCTCCCCTAAATTCACTTAAATGAAATGTTAAATTACTAGCTGTTATTTAATTATAAAATATCTTAGTTGTGATAATAGTTTATAAGAAAAGAATTTATTTTAAAATGTTTTTATAAATTATTAAAAAATTACAGTTATGTAAGAGCTGTTTTGATCCCTATATAATCCAAACAGATATCCAGGACTATAGTAAGCATATGCTAGTGCTATAGCTTCTTCCATTGTTGATTTTGAATTATCGTTTTCAGAAAGTGGCCAACCGTCCAAGTTAGCTGCACTTAAAATGCCATGAATAACCTGTTTCATATCGCTAGCTGTAATTTAAGTAAAGGATTATAAATGTTTTGCATTTAATTATTCAAAATCAATGTAATACATACGTTTATTTAAACACGATTGATAATATTTCTTTAGTTTTTTGACGAATTCTGGATCATTAAACTTTTCTGGTTTCTCCAGCTGTTCTGAATTTGCATTTGTTGTGTATGAAAATTATTATTATACTTA
Organism: Centruroides sculpturatus; assembly: GCF_000671375.1. Taxonomy (NCBI): domain Eukaryota; kingdom Metazoa; phylum Arthropoda; class Arachnida; order Scorpiones; family Buthidae; genus Centruroides; species Centruroides sculpturatus. The sequence goes on from NW_019392536.1 coordinate 2,573, forward strand.
TTAAAATTAATATGTAGGCTACATTAAAGTAACGCTTACCTTTTTGTAAATAAAGGATATAATTTTCTAAATTTGTAAAACTACGTATTTTTTCGTCGTAAATGTTTTCGTATTTCAGATAAGATCCGCATGAAAATTCATAAAAGTTGTCGCATGGATCGACGGTGAAATCCATATTCTTCAGAATGGAACCAGCTAAAATAATTTACATTTATGTAAACAAAATATATCAGATTTATTGAAATTAAATTTCATTTAATTTTATTCTATTAACCAGCAAATTAATTTTATCAGTTAAATATTTTTGGTTGTTTTTGTACTCATAACGGAATATTCGAATATTACATATATAAATCGAATTACAGCATCCAAATTTCGAATTAATTGTTGAAACATTTTACATTATGTCACAAATTTGAAACGTTAAATAGCTCTTATATTCATATTACAAACTACAATTTGTATAAAATGCACAATAAACGCTATGATAAAAATACTAGAATTGAAAAATTTCTAAAATTTTAAAACACTGCCAACCAAATTAATTATATTTACCAACTATTCATATGTGATGACGTCTATTATCGTGATTTCTGCTAGGCAAAAGATAAACGTCATCTATATGTATAAAAATGAATGTATGTCTGTCTGTGTGTCTGTGTGTCTGTCTTATGTTCTTCATGCATTACCACACCGTTTATCTGATTGCCATGAAACTTTGGGAAGTTTTTTAATACACTCCCGCGAAGTTTTATGGCATTTACCCTACGATAGATGGCGCGCGTTTACACGAGCATTCGTACACAGTGTGTTCGATCGATTTCAAATTGTGAAGACCATTTCCCTCCTTCAAAACATATCTCTATATATGCATTTGTGAACTGTTATTTACAATATTTGTAATAATTTTAGTTTAATCACTTTATTTCAACTTTTTTTTGCTGAATATGTATTCGCTCGAACTTCGTTAAAACCTTAACTGTACCCCGAACAACAATCGAAGTTGTAGGAAGAAATTTGAGTATTTTACCGATCTAGATATCCCCCCTTTTCCAAATTTTAATATCGACTCAAAATAATTTAAAAGGACAAATTACAATAAAACGGTTTATTATCCAACTATCACAAATTTCACAACATGCCAAGGAAGAGAGGAAGGAGCAATTAAACAATTAAAATTATAAAGGATT
>NW_019392537.1:0-12172 GCF_000671375.1 Centruroides sculpturatus
CTTATTTTTCTTCTCAAAAACCACTTTTTCTGCTTCTCTATTAATCCTATCACTCTATATCAGGGGTGTCCAATGTGGCCCAGAGGAGCAAAAAGGTTGCCTTTTGCTCCTCTGGGCCACATTGGAAGAAGTCATGGAGTTTTGGGCCACAAATATATATAATATATTTGTAAATCCTATGTAATTTAGAAACGTTAATCCTTAAATATAAAAGTATATTTAAGGATTAATGTATCTAAATTACATAGGATTCACAAATATATTATCACAAAAATACAAAACATCAGAAATATAAAACTCTTAAAATTACATCTATTACCATTGATCATTAAATAACAATTTTACCATCAATTTTTTTCCATATTATATGTTTTGTCCTGAAATATAACTTCTTTTATTCTCTTAATGTTACTTTCTGACAATCAACTTTTATCTTTAAACTAGCCTCTTCCCAAATCTTATTTACTATCAGAGTTAACAACTTATTTCACAACTTATTCTAAAATATAAGAACACATCTTGCTTTCCAAATCAACCTATTGGCCAGAGCAAGCATCCAATTAATCATGTATCTGTTCTGATTTCTTACTGGTAAGTTAATATGGTATTTAATGTTTTCCCATGTTATTAATGTCCTAAAAATTTTATTTATCCAGGCCCAAGTTTTTCATGCAATTCTACATTCATAGAATACATGAAAAATAGTTTCATCAAGGACCCACCAGGAACATTATGCATCGTGTCAATGTTGGTAAGTATAAAAGATAAATTTTTAATTTTATACTTATTTTATTTTATTAACATTATTTTACTTTAAATTTTTTATTTTAATTTAACATTATTATTCAAAATCCTCCAGGTGAATTCTTTCCACTCAGCTGGAAGTGCTTCAACATTTACCCATATTTCATTCCAATTTAAAGTTTTATTTATCATATTGCTACTAATATGTTGTTTATGCAAATTTTTATATAGAAGATACAGTCTAATTTTTACATTATTTTCTCCAATTTGATCATTAATTAATTAATTCAATTACAATTTCTCTCCACCGTTTATATTTTTTAGTATTATCTATCAAAAAATGGCTTACTTCCTTCCAGCTGAGTGATCTTTCTAACCATAGGCCAAAGAATGTATTGTGTTATATGAAATAAAGTGTTATGTTCTTGTTTTTTAATTGCATTTATCATATTGGCACTCAAGGCTCTTCAGATCTCTCACCCTCCATCCTCCCTGTCTAAAATCAATCATCATCTTTCTGCTTAATGATTCAAAAGTGTTTTGAACCATTAAGCAAAAAGCACTTTACCTCTAACCATTAAGCACTTTTTTCCCTCTTGTTATTTCTCTATTAATATTATTATCATTTTTTATCTTTACAAGTTCAACAGATTCACCAACCTCATCCNGAGTTTTACATCAGACAAGGTCTGATGTAAAACTCAGTAGCTCTCTAATAGTGTGGGGAGCATTTGGATTCAATGGAATTTCCAGTCTAGAATTTCTTTCTGGATGTCAGACTTCAGAACATTATCAAGATACCTTAAAACAACATCTCCTTCCTATAGCAAAAATGATGAAATATCCCATTTGGACCACCTAACATGACAATGCTCCCATTCATTGTTCAAATTCAACCAAAAATAGCTTCAGAATCAAAAGTGAATGTCATGAAATGGCCTGCAAGTAGTTCAGACCTTCAACCAATAGAAAATTTATGGAGGATTGTAGCAAGACAGGTGTATGCAGGTGGTTGTCAGTTTTCAAATGTTATGGAACTTAAATATGCAAGAAGATTCATGATATAACTTGAAAGCACAATAGTTACAAACTTTTGTGAGTTCAATGTAAAATCATGTGTTTGATGTTCCTAAAAATTATGGAGCACAATTAGCCATTAAATAATTTTTTTCCACAATTTTAAAAATTTACTTAAACATTTTGGATGACAGAGTTTAGCAAAATTTCTATTATTGTAAGCATCTTCATAACTATTAAATTGTTAAATTTTTCTTTTTAATGATATTTAATGTGATTTATTGTGATCTCATTTCACTTATTACATCAATTAAAAGTTCAATATTTTAAAAGTTCATGAAAAATCATTTTACCTTAAAAACTTTTGGGATACACCTTACTAGCAATTGTTTTTATTTTTACACATGGATTTTTTTTTATAATTTATCTATTTCTGGGTTATGTTTGTCATCAACTCTAATCCCCTAAGTCCATTTTACTGCTAATTAATTCACTTGTCTTAGATACTTTTAAGTTAATAATAAGCCAAACAATCACCATAATGAATCTAGATACTTNCTAACGGCCACTTTCAACCATCTGTCGATGACCGTTACGACTAAAAAGTCTTACTTTCGGGGGAAGGTCTTATATTTCGCAATTCAGCAAAACCTGTGCTAGGTCTTATTTTCTGAGAATGTCTTATTTTCAGGGAAACACGGTATGTACATACCGTGTTTCCCTGAATTCAGCAAAAATTTTGCTATTTAATTTTCAAAAAAAGCTTTACTTTTCACCAAAAATAAAGCTAAAATGTGTCAGAAAATATAGGATTTTAAATAAATTCTTTTTTGCAAATTCAATCTCAGGAGACAGTTATATTGTCCTGTTGATCTTTCTCTCTATCCAATTGGCATATTTCTCCAATTCTCAAATTGTTAATGATACATTAATATAGATATGATAATTTGTAAAATGTAATAATTAATAATACACACATAAGATCTGTCCCAAGAGCTTAAATAAAATAATTTTTCATTAAAATCTTTTAAAATACTAAACTTTCAATTGCATTGTGACCTCATTTGTCTTATTAAATCATCATACTAAATGTCATTAAAATAATAAATTTAAAGGTTTAATAGTTATTAAATTGCTTAGAATAATAGAAATTTTGTTAGATTTTGCTGTTTCAAAAGTTTAGGTAATAATAATATTTTATTTGTTTCTGAGCAAATTAATACAAAAATTCATGATGAATGACATCAGTTACGACTGATAACAATAAAACCTCAAAATTTCGTTTTTATAATCGTTTTTATTTTTGGAATTGACAAAGAAATAATGAAACAATCAAGATGTCCAAAGAAAATCAATTTTCTCCAGAAGTGACTGAAATTTGAAGATTGAAAGCAAGTGGACATTCAATTACTGAAATTTCAAGCAAAATAGGTCATTCAGCTTCAGGAATATATAAAGTTTTGGCAAGAAAAGAAAATTTTAAACCAGCAACACATTCAGGTCAACCTAAAGTAACATCACTCACAGATGGAAGATGTATTATTAGACTGGTATCTAGACAAAATTTATCAGTTAGACAAGTTTTAAGAAAGTCTAACTTAAATATTTATAAAAATACTGCACAATAATAAGTAAAAATACTAATATTAAATTAACAAGGATGTGTAAAAAAAACCACATCTCAAACCTGAACATCTTAAAGCAAGATTGGAATAGGCCAAAAGCTATATGCAGTAGAAAGAAGAAAAACTACACTCTTCAGTGATGAAAAAAAGTGGAACTTAGATGGTCCTGATGGCTGAAATTACTACTTGCATGATTGAGAAAAGAAGACTGAGTGTTTTACAGTAGACAACAAGGTGGTGGCTCTCTAATGGTGTGGGGAGCATTTGGATTCAATGGAATTTCCAGTCTTGCATTTCTTTTTGGATGTCAGACTTCAGAACATTATCAAGACACCTTAGAACAACATCTCCTTCCTATAGCAGAAATAATAGATGGTCCAAATTGGACATTTCAACAAGACAACACTCCCATTCATTGTTCAAATTCAACAAAAAAAAAAAAAAAAAAAAAAAAAAAAAAAAAAAAAAAAAAAAAAAAAAAAAAAAAAAAAAAAAAAAAAAAAAAAAAAAAAAAAAAAAAAAAAAAAAAAAAAAAAAAAAAAAAAAAAAAAAAAAAAAAAAAAAAAAAAAAAAAAAAAAAAAAAAAAAAAAAAAAAAAAAAAAAAAAAAAAAAAAAAAAAAAAAAAAAAAAAAAAAAAAAAAAAAAAAAAAAAAAAAAAAAAAAAAAAAAAAAAAAAAAAAAAAAAAAAAAAAAAAAAAAAAAAAAAAAAAAAAAAAAAAAAAAAAAAAAAAAAAAAAAAAAAAAAAAAAAAAAAAAAAAAAAAAAAAAAAAAAAAAAAAAAAAAAAAAAAAAAAAAAAAAAAAAAAAAAAAAAAAAAAAAAAAAAAAAAAAAAAAAAAAAAAAAAAAAAAAAAAAAAAAAAAAAAAAAAAAAAAAAAAAAAAAAAAAAAAAAAAAAAAAAAAAAAAAAAAAAAAAAAAAAAAAAAAAAAAAAAAAAAAAAAAAAAAAAAAAAAAAAAAAAAAAAAAAAAAAAAAAAAAAAAAAAAAAAAAAAAAAAAAAAAAAAAAAAAAAAAAAAAAAAAAAAAAAAAAAAAAAAAAAAAAAAAAAAAAAAAAAAAAAAAAAAAAAAAAAAAAAAAAAAAAAAAAAAAAAAAAAAAAAAAAAAAAAAAAAAAAAAAAAAAAAAAAAAAAAAAAAAAAAAAAAAAAAAAAAAAAAAAAAAAAAAAAAAAAAAAAAAAAAAAAAAAAAAAAAAAAAAAAAAAAAAAAAAAAAAAAAAAAAAAAAAAAAAAAAAAAAAAAAAAAAAAAAAAAAAAAAAAAAAAAAAAAAAAAAAAAAAAAAAAAAAAAAAAAAAAAAAAAAAAAAAAAAAAAAAAAAAAAAAANCCATCTCATAACTAAAATAATAATTATAATTTTAATAATTTATTAAATAATTTAGAACCATCTGGAAAAAAGAACTGACCTGGAGTGGGGCTAGAGCTTGAACCCAGAACCTCTGCCTGCTGTGTGGTGCACTTACCAGTTGCACTACCCGGACCCCAAGCAAGTCTTTGCTTCCAGATGTAGAGCTCTGCTTCCAGAAGGCTTTCTTTCCAGAGTAAGCCTTTACTTCACCATTCTGGAGTTGTACTTAGGCCATTCCCAGCTGGCACTGTGTTTAACTGCATAAGGTTATATCTGAAATTTAAATACATCTGAAAGCAAAGACTTGTTTGAGGTCTGGGTGGCGTAACTGGCAAGCAGAGGTTGCGGGTTCAAGCACCGTCCCACTCTGAGTCAGTTCTTCTCTTCCAGATGGTTCTAAATTATTTAATAAATTATTAAAATTATAATTATTAATTTAGTTATGAGATGGTGCCTAACGGCTACATCTAGTAGCAAATTACTTAGTATTAATCATTAAATTAGCAGAGTCATAGCCCAATTATTTAGGCAATCATTTGATTATAGAACTCTATGTAACTTATAATACACTTGAAAATGTTAAAATTCATTATCACATTATTTTATTGTATTACATTATATTGGTTTCCATTCTTATATCTAACTAAACAAACATCACCACTAAACCTAATATACAATAAAGCTAGACACCAAACCCAAATTCTATCAGGCCAGACATGGCTATATTACTAATTTATTTAGTAATATAACCATGTCTAGCACTGGTTCAGCACTGGTTGGTGTCCATTCTCATATCATTAATTTTATTGTTCTATTGAATTTATTTAGCATTTCAAGAGTGAATAATCATATTTATTTTTATCAGTGTAATGGCATGTGTCATCTCAAAAAGTTAAAATGTAATAATTTTTTTTCAATTCATTATTATTAAATCAAAATTTTAGATAAATGAAAATACAAATTCATTTGTCTCTCCAAACAAACAAAATGAAAGAAATAATTTAAGTTTCAAATAATTCTTCTAATCAATTATATATTTTAACAATAAACAAACTTTCAAGCCTTTATAGTATATTGTATTAAAATACAAATGTGTTATATATCAGCATTATAAAAAAATAATCTTACCTCTGCCTTATTTGCAACTAGTGTTTTGTCTAATGGAGAATTTTCTGAAGCTCTACTATTAGTACTACTGCTACAAAGAGTATCACTAAAACTTCCAGAAAATCTCTGATAATTTTCCAAACTAAATAAAATAATAATTATAAAATTTTATTTAAGATATTATTATGAATATAATAGGTAGGATAAGCCTTAAGTAGCTTTACAACTTTCAATAGAAACAAACTTATTGAAATGGAATACTACTTACTTTATTTTATAATAATAAAACTAGACATATGAAACTTTTATGTTGAATATTTATAGTTTGATTTCAATGACACTTTCTCTAATTTTATGCAAATATGATAGATTAATATACAATTTTTTCACTTGAGTACATTAATTATTTCTAAAATGGCATATTCCTTATGTTCAGTAACAATACAGGAAAGATTATTTTATACTTTTACAAAATCAGGATTAAGCTCAAAGAGGTTAAATCTGAAGAGTAAGACTCTTCAGACTTAACCTCTATAATACTATAAAATTGTACTGCTATGATCTGTTTCAACAATCTTCCTATTACATTGACAATTAGACAATTATGAAGGTTATTGCATATTCTATATCAAATTTTCATTGAACTTCTATAGAAAGTTAGTGTACATTTTGCTTTCATGAAAAATGAGTTCACTTGGTACCATTACAACTTGCCATTTAAGTTTTATAATGTGGTTATACAATGCCATTAGCAAGGCAATCCAACACACAGACAATCACCATACATATTATAAGGGTCCAACACACAGACAATCACATCTTTATGGACAGTAAAGTGACCCTTAATATTCTAAACTATCAAAAGAACCCATCTGTTCTAGCTGCTGAATGATAAAGACTGTTCAAAACCTGGGAAAAACTGTAACCACAGATTAGTTGGATCCCAGCTCACAAGGGCCACAAAGGTAATGAATTGGCCGAAAAGTTGGCCAAGTCAGCCTGCACATTATCTTCAAAACTCAGATACAAGAAGCTATCTGAAATTTCCTCGAAACATCAACTACAACACAGCCAATGATATGTGGCAGAAGGAATGGGACTGTCCTGATACAGGAAAGTTATGTCACAATTTCATATCTTAAAAAAGTCAAATACTTCAGCCCAGATGCAGAGGTGACCCAGTGCCTTACAGGACATGGGAACTTCTTATCATACCTGTACTATTTTGGTAAGCAGATAGATAGCATCTGTAATTGTGATAGACAGAGTAAAGACGATGCACTACATTTTCTTTTCAGCTGCAACAAATACAACCACCAATGTACAGAACTCTTCAAAGAATGTCTTCAAACAGAACTCAACTGGCCCCCCCAATCCTGCTGACATTCTCAATAACAAAAGAAAAATGAAGAATTTCATACACAACACAAAAAAAAAATTCATGCCGAAATTCAACCAGCCAACAAAATGGGTGACACAGCAACAACAATTCACATCTAGACCAACAATGGATTGGCTGATATCAATTAAGGTAAGCTGGCTACTTGCCCAATTTGCAATTTGACTGTACTTATGCAAATTAGACCCACTGGGCTTATATTAACTATGTTCTTCAATAATTAGTTACAAGCATGGATTCGAGAATATTGTTTCTAATAATAATTTTTTGTAATGTTTTATCTCTTATGCCAATTCCATCTACAGCATTAACCATGTAAATATGCAACTTAGCCATATCAATAATTAATATTCATGTTTTGTTCTATATCTAACTTTATATAATACTGCTCCACTCCTATAACGAATGTTGATATTCGTATAAATTATTTATATAAAGCGGTCACAAATTATGTACTTTGTAAATGTTAAACCATTATGTCCAATACCCCTTTGCTGTACACAATCGTCTATAACCGCAATCTTGTCACTCCTATAACGAATGTCTGAATTTTCTAAATTTTTATATAAAATAGTCACAAAACATGTGCCTTTGTAAATGTTAAATCAATATGTCGGTACCTCCTTTGCTGTATGCACCCGCCTACATGCACAAACTTGTCATGTTTGTATTGTATACTGTATCACTGTATCACTGTTTAACAAGATAAAATATGTACATATTTTATCTTGTTAAACAAGTAAAAATACAAGTAATTGTATTTTTACTTGTTTAACAAATGCGATGCAGACACCCAGTGATCCAATACTTCCCTTCAATCTTTCCCTCCCTACTTACTATCACTTCCTCTTCTAACTTCAATTTCATCACTTCTAATTTCTTAGAGATAAAGTCTGTGCACATACAGACAACCTCTCTACTCTTTTAATGTAATGTGATTATACAATGGATGAGAATAGTATCGAGGGTAAAATATTTGATTGCTTTCATTATATAGTAGACAAAGAATATTTTATAGCTATTGAAAGCTTTAAAGCTACTTTAAACTCTACCATTATTATTCTAACATTTTTACCTTAGAGATTTATCATCTCTAAAATTCAATTTCTTTTCTGTTTTTTCTGTAATAAAATTTCAATTTAAATCTGATTCATTCAAAAATAATTTATTTTAATTAAAAGCATTTATTTTAAATTATTACTGTCTACTAGAACTTCTGTATAGTAATAGGACTTATTACACTGGTATGATCACTTGGACACAAAGAAGTAGGAGTCAAAGTCAAATGATTGCCATAATTAATCAAGTTATTTTTTCTGCTACTATTAATAATTACAGTGATCATTTGGCTTTGATTAATAACATCAGACTTAGAGATGTTTACATATATGTAGCAATAGTCAAAATTAAAACAGTGTTTCTTTATTTTTACCTATTTTTCTGTGAAAACAAAGAAACTCTGTTTTAGTTTTGATTACTGCTTCATCTTTGTGTCCAATTGATCACACCAGTATAATAATTATTATTAGTATACAAAAGGCCTAGTAGACAATAATAATTAAAAATAAAATTAAGGACATAGAGGCATAATTAACTAAAAGTATTTACTCACCTTCATCAGCTTGGTTGGATGGAGATAATTTGGAATTTAGAGAATTTAATACATTTCTTCTCTTTAATAAATGAACAGGATGAAAAGCCAAAGAATCCATTTTCTATTACAAATATTTTGTTTTTAACTGAATGTTATTTACTTTATATTTATAAATTGATTACCTTAGTTCTATCACTGTGTGGAATTCTTTTTCCTGATTTCATACACAATCTTCCTTGAGTGATTTCAGAAATGGGACTAAAAAGAAGTGGAGGAACAACAACATTTGGAAAACTCTTTGGTGATAATAACAACTGAAAAGTAATTTATAGAATGAAATAATAATTTGTCCTACAAATTTTTTTTTACATATAAAGCATAAAAGTAATTTGGTAGATGACAATTTATTCATACAAAAAAATATTAATGAACAAACTGGAAAAGAAAAGATGATAATTAGTAAGAATATGATCTAAATACAGAAAAGAAAACAAGTATAGTTAAGACCTAGCAATAGCTTTTCCTTTACTGAAAATTAAATTGAATACTGTGATGTGTTCGTCATCAGTTAACATAATTTCCATTAACCTGTTTACTAATTTTTGCAGGTCTTGAATAGGGTATTTGTACTCTCTGAAGTGTTTCACTAAAATGTTATGCATTTGCTTTTATAGTACAAGAGAGTACAAATATACTATTCAAGACCTGCACAAATTAGTAAGCAGGTTAATGGAAATTAAACTGAATAGTTAATTGTTAATGTAACTGAACATAGTACCAAAATAAATCAAATTACACTCATTGACAAAAAAGTTATGTATCAAAAAAGAGATGATGGAATTGAATGAAACTTCATTAGTGCAAACATAATGATAATGGTAATGAGTAATTATAATATCACAGCAAAATCAGAATTTTCTCTGAAACAATAGTACAGTTTAAAGAAACTTTTAGTATTTTGTATGATCTGCTCTTGCCTGGATACACATGCCAATAAGATTAGCCATACAGGCACTGTATACTGTCCTACAATAGATTTGCTGACAGATGTAACTGCTACTCCAGATCTCTCAATTGTAGATGTACATGTACACAGCTATGTCTGAGACATAGCCATATGCTGCATTCTTCAGTAAGTGGACAATTCTATCAGGTATATCTTTTTTGTCAATGAGTTTGTTTGATGTATTCTTTTCAGTAGAACAACGAAATTAAACTCATATACTAGATGTGCTCTTTCACTCTAATAATTCAATTCTGAAAAAATCACAATCTCAAAAAACTTATTCAATATTAATAATAGTACAATCTGCATCATAAATACTAATAAATGAAAAAATAAATATAAAAAATTAAATAAAAGTAAATAAAACTATTTTATTTGGTTATTAATATTTTTAAGTCAAATTAAAAATTAATTTACTTAAACTATTAATTACATTTTCTCTGATTAATTTATTTAACACAATAACACAAAAATGGTATTCAATGGTCATCATCAGGTTCTAACCTGCAACATTTTAATAGAGATTGTAATTAGAACAGATTTTAAATAAGAACATAGATCAGTGGTGGCAAACCATGGTACCAGTGCCCAAAGTGGCATATCAGAGAAAACATCTGAAACATACAATTTTAATTTTTCACCTGGTCATCCTTTATTTCTCCCAGCTTCTTTACATTTAATCTAATTACATCATATTCATTTTATTTATTTAAGCATAGTTATTCCAAGTCTAGAACTTTGACATGCATAAACGTTTTTAACCCTTTGATGACATCTGACATAAACATCACGTCACGTCAGATGGCATATTTGTCGGTATTTGATTGTGAATTATCAAGTCTGTTATATATCAAGTCTGCTATACATGTTTCTTTCACAATTTCACATTTCTAAACTACAGATTTTTGTGTTATTGTGTTAATTAACATAGATTTCTATATGTTTAGTGTTGATATGTTTATTTTTGAGCTACAGTTTTACATGCTATTTATTTATATTACTTAACAATTCACAAATTTGAATTAATAGATACTTTGAATCTTAATAATTCTAACTTATGAATCCTAAATAAATATTTGATAAAATGTATAAGATATAACTGTTGTGTGTGTGAAAAAAATATCTTACTTGTCCAGGTGATGGCAGTGAAGATAAACTGAGATTCTTTAGTTGTACTCTATCATTTTGTGTATTTTCAGCCATTTCAGGAGACAAAAACACATCGCAGGAAACTGGAGAATGGTTTTCAGAAGTTGGTGAAGGTAACTGTCGAAATTTTGTAGTTTGAAGACGATTTAAGATATTTGATGACACTTCACCTAGCCAGTTCTAGAAAAGATTTTAATTTTAATTACAAAGTAACATTTTATTATTAAAATTATCAAATTATTTTAATATTACATACCATAATACTCATGTTCTTTTGACTGTCTTTAGATATATACCTGAAAATAAAAAGAATTGACTAAGTTTTTCATTAAAATCATATAAATTTATTTGTAATTCAAAAATTGAAATAAGTAAACAAATTTACCTACTGTTAGATGATCTTGAGGCTTTCAGTGGAATATTTCCACTTAACGGTGATGTTAATTTAATATTACTTGTTGATGACTCTATTTTTTTTGTTAATAATTTAATCACTTCATTATCTGGCTCTTCTACAAACAAAAATTTTTCTTTTAATATAAATTTCCTTTATTATAAGGTGAAACAAAAGAAACATAAATCACACATTCTTACGTAATAAATAAGCCAAATCCAAAGCTTGGCAACCATTATATGCTGTGATATCTACATTTGCTCCTGCCTCTATAAGACAATTTACAACAGCTGTTTTTCTGTAATGAAATAAAGAAAAATAAATTCTGCCAATTTTTACCTTTTATCATTATATATTTCTTTAAGTACTTATGAAAAACAGCTTGCATCAGTGCTGTCCAACCATTTACTGTATCCTGTTTATCTAACTCAGCACCATACTTTATTAACAGCTGAACAATATGCAGATATCCAAGCATAGCTGAATACATTAAAGGAGTAGCTCCATCATCTAAATGACAGTTGCAAAGACATGGATCATCCTTAAGTAATTTTTGAAGAGTCGTAACATCATCTGAAATATTAATAACATTTACAAAATTGAAATTATTAAAATTAAAATCTAAATTTAATCAAAAAAAAAAAAAACAAAAAGAAAAGAAAAAAGCATTAAATTTTTTAATTTTGAAATTAAATAATATATATTAACCATTTTTAACAGCATTAAGTACTTCCACAACTTCTTTCACATCTATAAAAAAATTATTATTACATATTAGTAATATACATATTTA
>NW_019392538.1:0-1659 GCF_000671375.1 Centruroides sculpturatus
TAATCGTTAATTATAAAGAAATTATCATTTGATGTATTTGGTAATTGAGTACATCTATAACAGTATACTTAAGTAACTCAAAGTCATGTATGAATGGATTTTTTGTGGCACGGTGCAACAAAAACTGTGTTCATACATGATTTTGAAGTATAGTTTATAGGTGTAGTCAATCAAAGATTATTAAATAATTTTTTAAATAATTTAGAACCACTGGGAGAAAAGACTTGGCCCAGAACAGGACTCTAACCCACAACTCCTGCTTACCGTGCAGATGCATTGCCAATTACGCTACCCAGACCTCTGGTCCAATCTCCTCTTCAGCATATATAAGCTTACATTATAACCATCAATGGTTATTACATTGCTGGCTGGGGACACATCCAGCACCCACATCTTTTCTTCCAGTGATTCTAAATTATTTAANTCGAGCCGAATAGTTTGGCCGAATATTCGGCTATTCGGCCACGATCCTGGCCGAATATTCGGTATTCGGCCTGAGGCTGAATATACTATTCGTTACAACACTAGTAATAATATAATGGGATTATAATGATCGCTATTTACATTTACATGCATCTGTTAAGTGTATATTTATTGTTGTTAATGTAAAAATTTAATTGACGTGTATTAAATTATGATTTAAATTGTCTGTTTTATGGACATTGACGTTTAACACGTGTAAGAATCATCCCGGAACTCGTTGTTTACCTTCGCGATTAATTGTATATACAAATACAAATATACAAATACAATACATATATATTTATTTGTATAATCGATAATTTTATTGGCGCACAAAAATGTATGACAATAAAAATGGTTTAGTTAAATATCAGAAATTGATTTATATATATATAGTAACACCAAGAATCTATAATGATATAATATGCTATTTTATAATGTTCGTTCTGTAGTCATCTTTTCGCTCTGAAAACAGTGGAAGGACCCTTTTTAATTTACCATCAAAGATCGATGGATAGTCGAAACGGTAGCCTATCGTTCTGAGAAACCGGAATCGAATCTGTTTGAGAAACTCTTCAGTAATTTTTCATGAACGTTCTGGCCCAGTTATATCGAGTCAACACCCTTACCAACCGGCACCCTGAACTTGAGAGGTGGATGAAAAAGGGAAGTAATTGTCCGTAAATTTATATAAAAAAGACAAACATTAAATCTGTCGTAGATCAGAAATCAATGGTTAAGATTAAATTTCCGGCATATTCATTAATAAAACCAATATCTGCGTTAAATCGATGTTTATTTACAAAGACATGGATCATACATACGTATTGATACATAGTCCCATAAATCTGAAAACACATTATACATATGTTAAAATATTACTGTTACAAAGTCACATTTCATATAAAAAAAGTCATTAAACTTTTTTTCATTAGAATATTCTAAAATAAATTTCAAAATATATTTTTGTAGACTTAGAAATGGCGAGGAAACTTGCCAGGAATTGTAAATTTCGCAGCATTTGTTGGTTTCAAATAAAATATATTATTTATGAAAAATTTGGCGAAGCTCATAGCTATCTTCATGCATATATTACGGAGGAATGCCCTAAAATACACAATTATTAAATAATGAAATTTTTCAACGAATAAACATAATCCTTAAAATTTAAATAAAAATTAATTTATCTTTAAATAA
>NW_019392539.1:0-2362 GCF_000671375.1 Centruroides sculpturatus
CACCAGGCTGAGTCACGTAATTATAAAATGGAAAAACTACGACAGAAAAGTGAAGAATCGAAAGTATCGTGAGCGCGTATTATGATGTATGCATACGCATACGTGGACTAGAGAGATAGAGGAAAGATAAAGGAAAGAGCAAAGACGAGCGCTTAAAAAGGATAGGCAGGGTCAGACCCCCAGATGAGTGCGATGATTCTCGAACGAATAAGTGTGTACGTGTGCTGATATTTGTAATTATAAATTGTAAATACGTGTGACTAATATTATTATTTTTTTATTTTGTGCATGTTATAAGTTATAGATAAATACAGTTGACCCCCCTATAATACGGGTTCCTATAGTTCGGATTTCTATATGATGGCGAAAAAATTGCGACGGTATCCGTACAAACATGGTAAAAAAAACTCCTATAATTCGGTAAAACGTCATCGGGCAGCCGAACTACTTTCCGCCGTCCAGCGCCACGCTACGGAGAGTTTAGGCGGGTAAGTTGAATTTACTATCGTCTGTACAGAATGTAAATTAGGTACCGTAAGTCTAATACAGCACTAATTTTATACATTTCTTGTGAAAGAAACATTTCTTATTCAACGGCCATAAAAATTATTTATATTAATGATGTCTCCAAAGTTCAANCTTTCAAACAGCCGTAGTCCGTAAAGTGCATACGTGCCGGGCTGTGATTGGCAAGGACTCATACCAAATGGATTCATAAAGAACGGAACGTATCTACCGTGTTATGGGGGGGTCGACTGTATAAACAAACAACACTAACCCGATAACATTAAATCTAAATACCAAAATGATTAATTTACTGTGTTTTTGTTATTTCTTACTCCTGTTTTTAGGTATTCGGTATTCCGCCGAATAGCGAAAAATAAGCCGAATACCGAATAGTAACCGAATATTCGTTACATCACTATTTTTTTTATCATCATTGTCCTTAAAATACATTAGAATCTGACTATATCGTTTGCACCAATGCGATGTTTAATATCACCTTTAAATATACGATGTTAGATTCTAAATTATATCCAATTAGACGTTAGTTTACCTTAAACATTTTAAAATATGCCTGGAAGGATGTACAGTACACACACACAAAATGTATGTACAAAAATACTGTATAAATATTAATTTGAAATTATACTATAGCTTTCATTCGAAATAAAATATCGATGAATCACTACAGGCTTAAGATTTTCAATGATTGTAATGGAAGAAAATTGAAATGACCTTGCAAATAAAAATTGTTGCAAAATTAAAATAAATAATTAAAACTGCAAAAAAAGATGTTACAAGGGAAAGCAGTAATTATATTCTTAATTATATTTTCAATCAAGGAATTGGACTTGTAATATGAAAGACTTTAGAAAAATTTAAGTTAAATTTTATTGACGTTATTGATAAAAAATATACAATAATTCTATGTCTAAATCTAAAATTTCTTTAAAAATAATTTATTCTGGACAACATTAATATAAAATTCCCCAATTTTGAAGTTAAGCAAAAGAAGTCAATGAAATCTATTCTTTTACAATTTATTTCTAAAATCAATTTTTCAGTACTGTATATTACTTTGCTGGTACATTTCTTAAAAAGTTTTTTTCTTTATAATAAAAATTAACTAACTTTATAAGTTTGGTACACAATTTGAAATTTTATATTTAAATATTATCATAAAAAAATCTTTTGTACATTTTTACTGGTCAAAATAATTTTAAAGGGAATTTCGATAAAATGATATTTGTCTGTTGACAACGTAATTAATTTAACACACTACACTGTCGAATTGATTAGATATCAACAAGTATAAATTTAGTTATCAAAGCTAATCATTTCAATTATGCAAGCTTATAAACAAGTAAAATCAAATTATTAAATTTCCGATTATAATTGTAATTTATTTATACGAATTATTTTTTTACGTTATTTTAAATTTGGAATTTTAAAAGTTCTGCAGTTTAATGAATAATCTTATCAACAACTGTTAAAAACAAATATAAAATTTTCATAGTTTTATACCAATTATAGAATTATGAGAAACGATCGTATTTCTTACAGATACACAACATTTTCAAAATTAATAAAAATTAATTTGAACATCACTTGGATATATCACGTGCTGTTCAAATCTAATATTCTAATCACCTCATGACATTTCTTAAAAGATAAGGATTTAAGTCGTAAATCAATCATAAAATTTTCAATTGGCCAAAATAAAATTGCTTATCTTTAATATATGCTATCGTGCTATCACAATATTGATCATTAAACAGCTAAAGTTGAATCTTCCGAACTATTAAAAGTGATTTTAAAAATCATTTTATAATCGATAGTTATATAAAATGATTCTGCA
>NW_019392540.1:0-2038 GCF_000671375.1 Centruroides sculpturatus
AAATAATAATTAAATCTACACATTGCAAATGTTGTGATTATCGTTATTATAATTGCAACATTTTCTTTTAATTCTTTTCCGCATGATCCTTTATAGCAAGCCTATTATGGGTTCGGTAGGCCCACAATGGGCTTGCTAAATTGGGCGCGTGGTGAGAGAGAAGGTCCGACATATACGGATGGACCAATGCTTAGAAATTCCTGAGATCATTTTATCTGACCAGATTCTATTCCTGGTCGGGCATCTGGCTGTCCGTTATTACAACGAATTAAGAATAGATTGAATTTTGAATGAAGTTCACTGTGAGCACACCATAAGTTAATTTTATCCATCGTAAACTTGATCGAAAAAATATCTTGCAACTCGGTGAAGGAAACAAAAACAATTTCATTGAAATCTTAGAGAAGTAATCAAAAATAATCTATGTCAATAAATTTTACAGATGTTAATGTCTGATAATCAACTTCCTATATTTACCACAAAGTAACTTACTCTCTGTTGCAGCATATATCATAACATTTTACGAATGAAAATATGCAGAAGAGAAATGCTTGTCTTTCAAAATAGCATTTCATTACCATCATTTCCATTAATTATTCTTCATTTCTATTAATTAAATTAAATACTGCAATGTAACAAACATTAAAACAAAAACCATATAAAGAGTTTGATTATTTCAGTCTACCATTTTCGTATGTATCGCGATACTCGGATAATACGAAATGGCACATATTCAATGGTGAAATAGACAGGAATTGAAAACATATCATAATATTCTCTAATGTTAACTCTGAGAAACTGTCAGAAGGGAATCTGCCAACCAATCAAATTTGGCGAAAAAAGAACCAAATATTTAAACTCGGCGCACCCTCGAAAACTACTTAAAATCTATTTTA
Organism: Centruroides sculpturatus; assembly: GCF_000671375.1. Classification (NCBI taxonomy): domain Eukaryota; kingdom Metazoa; phylum Arthropoda; class Arachnida; order Scorpiones; family Buthidae; genus Centruroides; species Centruroides sculpturatus. The sequence continues at coordinate 897 of NW_019392540.1, forward strand.
TGCTAACCGGTAACATTGTATTATACAATTTTCCTATTCGAATGCCACCATACCGCTGGTTTGATAGAAAGAAGAGACTGTTCGGGAAGGGGGTCGAAGTAATTCGAGCAAAAGTAGTCGTTGACCTCCTCCCAGGAGAGAGGATGCTCAGCCACTACTTATTAATACTGGTCTACTATTAATATTTGAAAAGTGATTCGTGTTGGATGGGTTGCTATGGCCACGCATATGATCGCAGTTGCTAACTTTAACGTTCGAAAGACTTCGTATGACTTGTTTAAATAAACAAAAATTTGTAAAAAATGCTAGAATAATTGCTTTTATGTGATAATGAAATGTTGAAATTTTGGCAACAGATCATATAAACTACGTGGGAAGTATATTCTCGTAATTTTTCTATACTGTCGTCTCCTGTCTAGTTATCCTTCCTTAATCTCGAGAACGGTATTATATACATGAATATCGAGATTAGACATGGAAATCGTAAGAGGAGGACCAGATACGAAATTCCAATTTGTAGCGCAAGTCATGTTGTTTCGATTCAAAAATTTTCCTACCGAACGGAGTTAGATACATAACCGGCACAATTCTATTGTTAACATGGAAAAAATAATGTACTGGGCAAAACACTACTACACTGCAAGTACGAGCTACCTGTTGCAGTCAAAGCATAATAATGCATCTATTTCGTGCTATATGATTGTCGCAGTAATTCAGTAAATATTAGTGATGTAACGAATATTCGGTTACTATTCGGTATTCGGCCGAATAGGCCTATTTTTCACTATTCGGCCGAATACCGAATACCTAAAAACAGGAGTTATAAACAACAAAAACACAGTAAATTAATCATTTTGGTATTTAGAGTTAATGTTATAGAGTTAGTGTTGTTTGTTTATATTTATTTATAACTTGTAACATGCACAAAATAAAAAAGAAAATAATATTAGTCACATGTATTCACAATTTATAATTACAAAGATCAGCACATGTACAGTACACACCTATTCGTTGGAGAATCCTCGCACATCTGAGGGTCTGAACCTGCCTATTCTTCTTTTTAAGCGCTCGTCTTTGCTCTTCCCTTTCTCTTTCCTCTATCGCTCTAATCCATGTATGCCTGTGCATACATCATAATACGC
>NW_019392540.1:2239-3974 GCF_000671375.1 Centruroides sculpturatus
TTTTCACTTCGCGGTCCTTCTCTGTTCTTTCTCCGTTATTTACACGTGTAGGACATTTCATTGTTATCCACATTTGATATCATCACTTATCACATACTGCCATGACGCTCTTGTCTGTCCGCTTCAACTGTCAAGAATTAACGCGATTGGCGAAGCGTAGTGACAGCGGGCCAACAGAGAGCGGGGTCCTTGCCATAATGCGGTTTGCGCGCCAATTTTCGTACGTGCGATAATCGAGCCGAATAGTTTGGCCGAATATTCGGCTATTCGGCCACGATCCTGGCCAAATATTCGTTACAACACTAGTAAATATATGTTTTTTTTAAATGATATCTTTTTTGTAAAAATTATATTTAGTTAATTATTTTGTTAAACTTTTTCCAATAGATGGCGCTACGTGTAAAGTAAGCAATCGAATGTAAACAGAAATTAATCGATATAAAGAATTCCAATCGATAATTTTGGGTTGAATGTACGTGATTAACTAAATTAGGTGTATATGAACGTAACTCCCTGCGATTCTTAGCAATTAGTCGAACGGCCTAGGCATGTATAGAGAACAAACTCTTAATATATATATATATATACATACACAACATTATATAATATTTAAATATTATTGGAGTATTGTTCTACAATATATTGGTTCGGAAACAATTAATGTATATTTGAATCATTTTAATTGTTTGAATATATGTTCAAACAATTAAAATCGCAAACGCTATTCGGCAGCATTAAAGTCGCAAACGCCATTCGGCAGCATTAAAGAAGAAGAAGATATGTTCAAATCACTAAAGAAGGAGCTGACAAAGCAGAAAATCTATTGATAATTGTTAAGCCAATAAGGATTGCCATTGATGTGATCCACATGTACAAACCTACTTGATATATAAGACTGATATGAAGGGAAACAGAACAAATGAGTGCCCTGGGATAGCTCGAATCTCTTTCTACCTTAACAGACATTAGGAATGAATTAACATATAATTCGAAAAAACAAAAACATAAAAAAAAATACCAAAGAAAGGATTCATCAACGATTGATATTCAATTAATTTTTTTTTCTTCTCCTTCATATCCTGATAATTTCATTTTAGGACATATTTTTTTCATTCTGCCTATGTGCATGAGAATAATGCAGCCTAGGTTAACTAAACAGAAGATAATTCTTAGAAATGCATCGTTACTTTGGCCGCTTATGTTTTTTATTGGACTACAAGCGATTACATTATCGTCTGTGGCAAATTCTTGAACGAATGCTAATATAAATTGATTAGCGAACATAGCTTCTATGTATTTTGCATAGAAAGGTAAAAGCTTGCTTTGCACATGGCTTAATAGATAATGTTCGCATCTCTCGTAAAATACATCGCCAAAAATGGTGGATATTGATACTGTCGGTTGAAGCAAACAATACATACATGTATTAACCGTTTTGAATATTTTATAAAGGAAAATTCGTATTATTACTGCATTATTACTGAAGAAAGCGGCCTTTTGTTTGATGTCAAGTGTGTCGTGTCATTCGTTTTGAATCTACCTGAGCAAACGAAAGCAATGGTTAACAGATATCGATTTTATAATGTTCGAGGTAAACATTGGATTATATCTATTATACCGAATTACATTACAATATAAAGTCGCGATTCATTCCTTTCATTCTTGAATGAAATTACTTTACAAATCAAATATCGTACAATATGATATTATAAGTTTAATTAAATTCGATCCGCAT
>NW_019392541.1:0-2970 GCF_000671375.1 Centruroides sculpturatus
GCTTCTAATATTGATAATAAATATCTTTTAAACTGTTCAGATTTAACCATAATTTATATTCTTGCGTTTTTAATACTTCAGCAAATACGAATAATCGAACTTTTTCATTTAAAACAATATAAAAGTATTATTTTAAGCGAGTTTTATGACTGTTTTTTTAAATTTTTAATAAAAATTGTAAAATATTTTGCAAGATACATTTATTTTTACTAAAACAACGTACAGTACATAAATCTGACGTATTTCTCCCATTTCGTCATTACAAAAAATATAGGCGTGATGCCAAATTCACGCAATAGTGTACACTGTACACTGTTCTCACAAATGAATTTATACGAAAGGGATTTTTCGCTTAGTGCTGCTGTACACTTTTACGTCGATTTGATGTCACGTTTTAAAACTCGCTGGCTAAAAGTGATAAGATGACGTCAAAGCTTTCTAGACGAAATGAAAATAGTACACTTTTACTTAGCGTACAATTCGACGTTGCTTTTAGTTATTTTTTGCGAACGAGTGTAGAAGTGTACACTGTTCTGATCACAGCAATGCAAATGTAGTAAAATAGCCTACAGTGAATTCTCAAAGAACACACGTGTACAATGCAGACATAAAGAACAGCAAGGATCAATAAAATTAAAATTCACTTTATCGAAAGTTTATTGTATCGGGTGTTCATTACATTCCTTTATTAATTACAATATAATTAATTATTTTAAAATTTTATCATAAAATATTATATTTAATATTTTAATTGAGAATTAATCTTTATGAAAGTTTATTAATTTAAAATAAAATTTCGTAATTTCTGTAATTTGAAACAAATTAAATGATAAACTACAAAAGGAATCTCCGAAAGACCGAAAAAATTAATTAACGAAGGATCATTTAACACACAAAATGTATAATTAAAATTGAACTAAGAATCTGTAACTTGATGACTTATCATTTATTATTAATTCCAAAATTAAATTCTTGAGAAAAAAAGAAAATTGTACAATTTTTTGTATTTTTAATTAATTTTTTATTGATTTGAAAAGTAGTCGGAGCACAGAAATTAATTTAGTAAAAAAAATTTAAAATATTTAATATTCTTAACAATATACAATGATTTGGTTTGGTTTAATGGGAGATGATTCCACACACAACAAGGGGACGCCTTCTATGAGGATTTTCTATGAGAAACTGCACTTATTTAGGGGTCAGATACATGAAGAAAATCTGGAAAACTCTACTTATCGTACCCACCCACCCACCAGTGTCAATATACTGGTGGGCAATATACAACGGACTTTCGATATTGTGAACTCTCAAAGGACTGTGCTAAATCTTTTACTGTAGAAGTTTACCGTACAGTACAACAAGGAAAAACAGAATTCTTTACTGTAATTCGACTATATTGGTGGTTACTGTATCAATAGTCTGCCGTGTTATAGTATTCTTTCTAATTTACGCACACTAAATGGGTATTTTTGTATGGCCATCGTGGATTCGCTGGGGTAGGTCCACAAGAAGAGAATATCTTCCGGTCAGATTTTCTATAAAAATTTTGATTTCTACTCAAATTGTAATTCGGATCTTTTAGAGCGACAGGACGAACACCAAAACCTCGCTAATTACCTTCTTTTTTGAGGCCTTCAGTAATCGAAAAACAGAAAACCACGTTAAAAATTTTGTTTTAGTATTAGTTTTAAACCATTAAGTAATGGGCGTATACAAGAAATACAGAGGAACGAGTAATTTGTAATAAAATATTTTTGAATCGTCGTAAATGCGAGGCCCGAGCCAAAAGATCCTAATGCCCAATCATAGGTTGGACATTAGCATTATATTTTAATATAATTACCGCGACTGTAATTATTTGACGAAATTTACTTTTAACTTGGATTATTGTTGGCTGCAATTTGAAAAAAGTGTAGACCTATAAATTCTCACTGTCGTCCGCCTGTCCGTCTGTCCTTAATTTCCTTAATCTCGAGAACGGAATTAGATAGATGGACGTCGAGGCCAGATATTGAAGGCTTAGGGAACGTAGAACCTGATTAATTATATAAGAACTTCGGATCTGTGATTTCAATTCAAAAAGTTTTCCCAGCACAGAGTTAGATAGATGACCGCAGACTTTTGTTATCAGGAAAAGTGGGATAAACAGGTGCGAGATATCACTAAAATCGAAGGCATATACTTTATTTAAATCAAATAAAAGTTAAAAATATGATTAAAAATTGCAGCCCAGCATCGTGACCTTATCATAATAATTTTTGCTCGTTAATTATGTAAATTCATTACAAAGTAATAAAATTCGAAGAAAAAAATATTCTTTCTTGTTATATATANATAGCTATCGAGACGCAACCACCCCTATGCACGAATGGAGACTTGGGGCTACCACCACATACAAACACCATTCACGTGCGATCTGTAGTTTTGGCGGAAAAGTGAAATATAGGGACATACACATCCATTTTTATATATATAGATATAGATATAGATATAGATATATATATAGTTATAGATATAGATATAGATATACATCACCTATAGAAATTAACATTTCTTATAGGTGATGTATGAATTTAAAGTAATTTCCTTCTTATTCTGTACAAACTTCTGGATATATTGATTAATTAGAGTATAAAAACTGATTTTTTTATTTGACTTATTTTATATCTATTTTCTTACAGTTAATGGCTTAAATTAAATCTTTTGATTTCGTATTATGCGTGCAGAAGACTGCTAACACGACATCATATTTCATATTAATTGAATAATCAGTGATTTTCTTTCCTCCTTTATGATTACGTGACCGAAATCGCTTAATCACACGCCTCAATTGATAAAGGATAAATTTCACCAGGCAATTTTCTATAAATTTGTTAAATTACTTAATTTATAGGTATTAAAATATAGTTTTTAATTTACCTAATTATTAACTTTTTAAAAATTTCTTATTGAATAATACTAAAAACGTGG
>NW_019392542.1:0-1270 GCF_000671375.1 Centruroides sculpturatus
AGCATATATGTTACACTTTCCTATAAAATTTTCGACGCATAATCCGCTGCTGGTAGTAGAAAACTCCGGATATTTATAAATTCATTCTCCAGACACAGTTTATAATCTTATAAATTCACTTTAATCACAGAAGGAAAACATAATTGATACAAATATCATTGGACTTCATATTTGTTCTTTCAGTGCAAAGAGGTTCTACTCAGCTGCCGACCTTTATTATACAATAAACAGAAATAAAAAGTAATTTTATAATGGTCTTTTAAATAACAAAATTAGATAATTGGTATGATATTAAAAACTGACGATGACTACTAAAATTCTATATCTGTTCTTTTATATTTTTCCCCGAGTTAAAAATATTCAGATTATTTAAAAAACGAAATACTAGACTATATTATTTACATCACAAAACATAATTACAATTTTGCAAAACATTTTAAAGGTTAATTACTAAAGTAGTTAAATTTCAGGATATTAATTGATACGATCGAAACAATTTGATTTGAAATAATGTAATTATGCTCTAAATTTGTTTCTCTCGGCTCTTTCTTCGTCGATACTACTGTTTCCTTTTTACTCGGGTTCGGCAAGTTCATGGTCGGTTCCACCGGATGGGTAGGACAGGGACCGACGTAAACGAGTGGTTACGCCCATAATGAATTTTTAGTGTTTCCCGAACGTCGGATTCGATTTCGGATTGTTCATTGTACTGTACAGTACAGTACATACGCATTTGGAATGAAGGCCACGTTTTAAAAAAACAGGCGAAACATGGATTTTAACAAGCAGACAAATATGCGAATACGAGCGCTAAAATATTTGATAAATATGCCAATAAAACCCAAAGATAAAACTACAAATTCAATAATCAATCATGAAATAAACGATCTTTAACCACGAAAATTAATAGCATCAATGCCACACATATAGAAGTCACCGTGCCGAATTTCGTTTCTGAAAGTCTTATATATATATATATATATGTATATAAATGGACATGTATGTCCCTATATTTCACTTTTCTGCAAAAACTACACATCGCACGTGAATGGTGTTTGTATGTAGTAGTAGCCCCAAGTCTCCATTCGAGCATAGGGGTGGTTGCGTCTCGATAGCTATAAGGGTGCGGGAGATATGAGGCTGAAAGTGGTTGAAAGTGGCTTTCTATTTCGAATGTTTTGTTCGAATTTGTTCGAATTAAATTCGAACATAAAATTCGAATATTGGTTCGATTATAGAACGATTGTAAACGTTCCAGAAACGTTGAAAA
>NW_019392542.1:1831-2339 GCF_000671375.1 Centruroides sculpturatus
GAGTACTTAGGTGTATTAAATTGATAACATTTGAGACATTGTTATAAATATTTTTATCTATTTCGATTTTTAAAATATTCGAACTGTTTTAAATTCGAATTTGTTATTGAATATTGGTTAAATTATGGAACGATTGTAAACGTTCCAGAAAATTGATTAAATTGAAAATAGTTCGTTTGATTTTCGGCAATTCACATCATTCTCAGCGGTAGGTGTTATATAACAATTACTATGGTTGTTGAAATACTGAATATAAATAGAGTTTGCTTGCAAAATCCTCGCGGGCAATGCCGCGGGTAATAGCTAGTCTATATATAATTTATTATGGGAATTATAATAATTTTTCGAATTTGTACCAAAACATTACCTTTTTGAGGTTTTTAAACGTTTAATAAAAGATTAATGGTATAAGCAGGAAACTTTGCTTCGTAAAAAAATACATCTGCTACAATTGTTTCGTACAATAATATCATAAAAGTGTTCTTTATTTCGCGAATTATTAAAGAAT
>NW_019392543.1:0-2287 GCF_000671375.1 Centruroides sculpturatus
GACAGAAGATATAAACATAGAAAAGGATATATCAATTCATTTAGAGACAAAACAGATTAAACAAGCATGTAAGAAACTGAAGAATAATAGAGCAAGCTGTCCTGGAGGAATACTGGCAGAATTGATAAAAAATAGAACAGAAAAATTATTTAGAATGACAACAAAATTATTTGAAATATGTATTAATGGAGAAGACATTCCAAAAGAATGGAAAATTGGCTTTTTGGCATCTATCTATAAAAAAAAAGGAGCTAAACAAAAATGTGAGAACTATTGAGGAATTACAATAACAGTAACATTTAATAGATTATATGGATGAATAATAAGAGATCTAATAGAAGAAGAATATCAAACAAAAGAAAAAGAAGAGCAGAGTGGATTCAGAACAGGAAGATCATGTATGGACAATATTTTCTATATAAAACAGATTACAAAAAAAGATTAGCAGCAGGACAGGAAACTTATTTGCTGTTTATAGACTTAATGAAAGCATATGATAATGTCTCAACATCAAAATTATGGGAGACATTAAAAGAGATAAATATTAATAACACGTTTATTAAAGCAGTTAAGGAATTATATAGAGAATCCATAACAAAAATAAAGAATTGGAAAAAAAAAAAATATCAGAAGGATTTATGGTATCAAAAGAACTAAGACAGTGATGTTATATCTCATCAACTTTATTTAAAATATATGTAGAAGTATTGTAAATATGGAAAAGGAAATGTAATATGGGAATAGATATTAACGGTAAACCAATGTTTACATTGCAATTTGCAGATGATCAGGTGATAATGGCAGAGGATAAGGATGATCTAGAATACATGACAAGAAAAATAAAAGAGGAATATTTTAAAGGAGGTTTATATTTAAACATGAATAAAACAAAATATTTATGCATAGGAGGGGCTAAAACAGACATGGAACTGGAAGAAGGAGAAAAGATTGAGGGATGTGAACATTACAATTATCTTAGAATACAAATTCATCAAGATGGAAGAGATACATTAGAAATTAATACAAGATTAGCACAAGGTAAGAGAGCAGTTAAAAGATTAAATGGAATATGGTGGAGTGAAGAAATAACTAGATCAAAAAAAAAAAAATATATATATATATAATGCTATTGTTAAAAGCATTCTGTTATATGGGGCGGAGGCATGGAGAATGACTGGGGAAGAGAAAAGTAACAACGGTTGAAATGAATACATTGAGAAGATTATGCAGAATCTCAAAAAGAGAAAGAATAACTAATGAGAGAATCAAAGTCCTAATGGGATTGTTGGAGACGGTTTAGGAAGAAATAAAGAGAAAACAACGTATTTGATTTGGACATGTGAACTCCCGAAAATGTTAATGGAATACAATCCACAAAATAAAGAGGAAGACCCATAGAAACTTAGTACGACGGAGTAAAGTTAGCATGTAGTGAAAAAGAGATTAAAAAGGAATGCTGTATGGATACAGAGAGGTGGAGAGGGTTTCTGGAGATCGGAAGGCGACATCAGACACCACAAACCGAATATAGACAGATAACTGCTGTGATTGCCGTACGATAACTCGATTGCCAAACAAGGTACTTTGCAAGGGTACTTTGTTTGGATCAGATTACAGATAATCTAGGAACTTGTCGACTTTTTTAACTTAGAGACGGTCGACTCCAGCAATCAACCACAGCACTACTGACTAAAAGTTAGTGGAACCGAGATCGTCTCGCCTCATTAGACGTCACGACACGAATCATCGATGACGTTGCTATTGAAATTGGATTTCACTACTAGTAACTACTACTGGGAAATATACAACTACCGATTTTCGGTACACGCAGCAGTCGAATTTAAACCATATTAATNTTTTGGAAATGTTGAGTCGGATTAGTCTAGAATCGATTAATTTTATGGAAGAAAATCTTTCAAACAGCCGTAGTCCGTAAACTTGATACGTGTCGGGTTGTGATTGGAAGGATTCGTAAGAAATCGGATTCCTAAAGAATGGAACGTATCTCTATCTTATAGGGGGGTCGACTGTAATAGCTCACATTGGTATCACCAATACATAGTTCATTGCATTATTTAAAGCATTGATAACATTAAATGATGAATTTTGCTTAGAAAATGCATAATCATATGGGAGTTTGAAAAGTGATAACAATAAACATAATTTTAATAAGCAGCATCCACTGTATATAGCAAGAATATTTCTTAGAACAAAAAATCATGAATTACACTAAACAAAAACATTTGTAATAAAAATAAATTGCAATTAAATATTGCAACTGAATGCA
>NW_019392544.1:0-744 GCF_000671375.1 Centruroides sculpturatus
GTTTTACTACTAAAAACTACTGTAAAAATATTAAGTGTTTTGCATTATACGTATTTGATATATTTAAATGTGAGAAAAATATTAAATCATTACGCTTTAAGGGCTAGTACACATTAAACGTTGGGCGTTGCGTTAAACGCGCGATAGCAGCGTACACACCGCGCGTTTAGCTCGGCGTTCGACGACCGTTCGCACTGGTTCAGTTTGGAAATGGACGTGAAATTGCTTGTGTGTGTCTCCTCTATCGTCGCTATAAAAGACGATGGCAGAGGCAAAGAGAATTTTGAGTGCACCCAATATTACGAGATTGACTGGCGCATGGAATGTTTGTGACGTTGTATTCAAAACTAAGACAATATGAACCCAAGTTTTTAAATTATTTTAGAACTAGCAGACCCCGCCACGCGTTGTTGTGGCTCAAAATGTATCTATTATAAATGTATAACACTTCCCCCGTGGGGGAGATTTTTCGAAAACTTTCTTCTTAGTGTACATTCTGTTGACGTACCCTATTAAAACGCAATCAAAAACGCAAAAACCTGCATCTAAAATAATATAATAGAAGCCAAGTTCTTCACGGTAAGCTTTAATTCTGTCCCTCTCCCCCACGGGGGAATATCGAAAAATCTCTTCTTAGTGTACATTCTGTTGACGTACTCTATTAAAACGCAATCAAAAACGCAAAAACCCGCATCTAAAATAGTATAATAGAAGTGAAGTTCTTCACAGTAAGCCTTAATCCTG
>NW_019392544.1:797-1770 GCF_000671375.1 Centruroides sculpturatus
TTGACGTACCCTATTAAAACGCAATCAAAAACGCAAAAACCCGCATCTAAAATAGTATAAATAGAAGCAGAGTTCTTTACCGTAAGCCTTAATCCTAACCATCTCCCTTCAGTGGGGGGAATTTCGACACGTATATTATATAAAAACACGTGCGTATTCGAATGCAGTGATGTGTCAAGCTGCATTCGAATTCGAATTCGAATTTCAAAGGAATCAGTAGAAACAAACGAACATTACATATTTATTTATATAGATAGATAGATGATGATCCGCTTTAGTTCATTTTCACACAAAAGCATAATGCCTCACAGAAAAGCAAACTTAGGGCGTCGTACTCGTATCGCCATCTGTTGGACATAAAAGCCTTAACCGTAGATGATATCATTTAATTTATATGAATGTTTAACGGAATAATATACAGCCTATGTCCACCCCGACGTTCCATTCTAAATATTGGTGAAAGAATATTTGAAATTGGATGAGTAGTTTCGGAGATTACCTGCTGCGAACAAACTTACATACATATATACATACATACAAACATTACCTCTTTATAATATAAATATAGATATAGATTATTTTTGGTACCTTTAAAACAGCATCTAACAAACGGAACCTTAAATATTTTGTCTTTAACATATTTCTCTTACACAATTAAAGTTAGTTTTCAAAAAGTAAATTATTTCAAATATTTTATATTCTAGATTTAATTCCATATTTCGAAACCGTATTGTGTCTTTATATTTATATTTTTAAACCGCAAATTACGCTAAATTGCAGTTTAAAAAAATAAATTCTAGATTTAAATTAAAAATTTTTTATGAAGTTAGTTGATTTCAAATCGTATTCGCTATTTTCAATGGAAGGATGGAGTTGAAAGAAATAGCATTTCAAATTGATGATCTAATATTTTCGGCAACAGAAAACGTTAAAAATAACAAATATTTAACATTTAAAAACAATGTTCTTCGTA
>NW_019392545.1:0-3981 GCF_000671375.1 Centruroides sculpturatus
ATGAAAATTACACAGATGAAGAAAAAGATTTGAGTCTTGCAATGATAAAATATTGGAGTAATTTTGCTAAAACAGGGTAAGTATTATACAATACTTTTTGCTCTATTATTGGTGACCTGTAATAACCAAATTCTGGGATGACCGAATAGCAGAAGCGGTAAAGGCCTGGCTTTCTTTGTCACCTGATTTCGAGTTAAGATAAAAATCTCGGAAAATATTGGTAGTTTGACTCATATAGATATGTTAGGCAGCTACTGCATTGCAGGCCTGGCCAAACCTATTATATGTATGAAGAGAGAGCTTAGTACCCGCAGGATACCAGTAGTAAAATATAAAAGAGACAACCGCGAAATAATTTTATAAAAAAATCAAGAATTTAAAAATATAATTATTATTTTGAACTTTCCGCCCTGTGGGCACTAAGAGGGCCTCTTTTCGCAAGCCCATTATGGGTTTGGCCAGGCTTACAATAGGGAGTGATAGGGAACGGGGTCGACATATCCGGATGGACCACCACCGGAAAAATTCCTGGGGTTTGTCGACCCGTCCGGATTTGATCCCGGATCACCCAGAGCGGTAGGTTTTCACCTTGACCGCTCTGCCATCCGGTCATCATAACTATTCTGATTCAGTAGGTGCAGAACTTACGAACATCTCTGTATTTAAAATGAGAATAGTAGTTAATTATCAAAATATTGTAGAATATATCACTTAAAGGAATTTTCATTCATTGTATAACTTTTTTTTTCATCAGGAATGTAAATTCACCGCAAAAAATAGAAGTAAATTGGCCTTCATATAAAATACCTGATAAAAAATATCTAACATTAGGTCCTGGACGTACGGTCGGGGAAAAATGGAGAGAATCATTTTGTGATTTCTTGAAGAACATATAAACTGTTTAATGATTTTATATCAATATTAAGCATAGTACTTATAAATTTTTGTATTATTAACTTTATATAATTACAAATATTAATCAATAAATAAAATTGTATAAAGTTTGATTTCTAATAATAACTTTATAAATTGTTGTGATATAGAAAATGCAAATAAAGAAAAATCTCTTTCAGTAGCATTTTATTATTAAAAATATAAATAAATAAATCGAAAATTAATAAAATCCACTTATTCGGGAATATAGTTTGTCATATTTTGCTTAATTTTTGTTAAAATGAATTAACTTATTGATAATTTTACAATTTTTTTCCCACTGACTAAAAATTGATTTTTTTTTACAACTATTTCCGCCCTGTGGGTACTAAGAGGACCTCCATTAGCAAGTTCATTACGGGTTCGGCCAGGCCCACAATAGGGCGGGCAAGCGGCGAGGAACGAGGTCCGACATATCCGGATGGGTCAACACCTGGAAAACTCCTGGGGATTTTTCAACCCGTCCGGGTTCGATTCTGGATACTTTACTCAACAAAAATATAATTAATGTAAAAAATAGAATTATCGGGTATTAATGTATTGCGACTACGACCGCGACTATGTAATCATAACTACCCGCAAAGCATATGCGAAGCAGGGTTAATTAAAAGAGGAGTACTTCAAGCCAGTAGCATTTAATGCTACAGGTCAGAGGGAGTGCTCCACTAAATGTAAAAAAATGTAAAATGTAATCTCCCAGAGCGGTAGGCTGCCACCTTGACCGCTCGATCGTCCGGTTTGTTTGTTTAGTTATGGCAACACGAAACTTGGGCGATGCCTTTCAGGAGGTCTTTTTAAAGGAAACTGGCCCCTATTTAGGCGTTACAGACGTGGAGAAAACTAGAAAAACTCCACGTGGCCAGCCCGTCCCAGCAAGGCGTGAACCCACGACCGAACTCCCAATATTCAGGGAATGTAGATAGGCCCACCAGTGGCTTGGCCACTGGTGGGCCTATCGGTCGTCCGGCCGTCTGACTAAAAACTGATAGTAATCGACAGGAACTTAACTGAATAGACACTTAACGTTCCGGGAAAATGGGAAATAATTTCGAGAGTGACAGACAGATGCCGAGATTCATAAATACAGTCGAGTACACTTAAAAGAACTCTGGATAAGAAAACATTTCTCTTAAGTTTCTCACCCACGTTCCCTGTTTTCTCCCCTACGTTTTACATTAGCAGGACTCTCGTTAACAGAGCATCGTTAGTGGAGCAGTCCATTTAAACGAGTATTGGTGGCATTTTTTGAGCTGCAATCCTTAGAAAGAAACACTANTTTGCAGCAGGTAATCTCCGAAACTACTCATCCGATTTCAAAAATTCTTTCACCAATATTTATAATGGAACCTCAGGGTGGACATAGGCTGTATATTATTCCGTTAAACATTCATATAAATTAAATGATATCATCTATGGTTAAGGCTTTTTTGTCGAACAGATGGCGCTACTAGTACGACGCCCTAAGTTTGCTTTTCTGTGAGGCATTACGCTTTTCTGTGAAAATGAACTAAAGAGGATCATCTTCTATCTATCTATATAAATAAAAATGTAATGTTCGTTTGTTCCTACCGATTCCTTTGAAATTTTGACACAACGCTGCATTCGAATACGCACGTGTTTNAATAAGAGTCTATCTTTAATCTTATGGTACACGGGACACGACGAGAGGGTCAATACTATAGATTTATTGAGATTTTGTGTAACTTCCATTGGTCAGTTTTCTAATAAATAAACAGTCAATGGATTTCTTCCAGAATCATAATTAACAAATTTTATTGGACACACATATGTGAAGGCCTGGTCTGGGATAAAAAACATTCTTTTCACTATATATCAGAACATAAATTTTGATCTTCGCGATTAATTAAAATTAAGGAAACTAAATTATAAGTGAAAAAGGAAAAAATAAAATTATTTTAATATTAAAACTACATGGCAAAAAGGGAGAAAAATTACTAAATTAAATTCTTTATAAACCAACATGAACAAAAAAAGAAAATGTTAGTTAAGGTAAAAGGTTCGTTCAACACCGAACGAAAGACGGTGTCGAAATATATCTATAAACAATCGTCTTCTCGGGAATAGATCTGGTCCAATTTCACCTGGTAACAAAGACCAAATGCAAAACTGAGAAAGAGGATTAATAACCAATAAAGCAACGATTTGCGAGACCACAAAATATTTAAGCCCAGACTATGCCCCTCGCTGGGGTATTTCTCGCAAGGTTCCATCTTCATCCTTTGCCGAGGTATCCTACGAAAGTTATATGCCTACGTTGAGAGAAACTTCAGAAATTCCGATCTGCATTCATCGGACATTGTTTCCTGTTCGAGAACTGTTCTTAGGATGCAACATCCGGTCAGCGGTACATTACATGAAACCATCCTCGTCGCGCAGAAATATACAAGGACTTCAACACTTCGTTACAATAGTAGTTTTATTGTAAGTTAATTGTATAATAAACGGGTTGTGTTGTTTGTAAATGAGGTATCGTATCGATCTATGACTCAACCGCTCCCACATGTCGTTGACTGTTACCTCTCGGCAGTCCAGATGGATGGCAGTCAGAGATGATAACGATATATTATCTTATAATCGTTATATTATTTTCCTGAAATTTCCCCCTCCGGTAGCCTCACACATACGAGAAATATTAAATACTCGTAGTACATATCGTAAAATAAAGGCCTATATGAACAAACAGCTTATAGTTTTCTCGTGTCGAGATAAACATGCCTACAAAATTAAATAAATTTTATTGTAAAATATCAAATTTACACGTTTTTTATATATTTTGCAAACAATATTTCATTAACATATATCTGACAATTTTTATAACTGCATATAAGGCCGCCGAGAGATTATTTGAGGCCCGAAGGTAGAGCGAGACCCTTTCTCCCGTAGCGGGTTCTTTTTGCTATTTATTTCTGAACAAATGAAATGCGTAAAATGTTCATGTAGAATGGTCACCGTACAATTTAGTCCAGTATTTTTCAAACTGTTTCTAATAGTGACGACCTTAACTTGATAATTTTTTCTTACAGCATC
>NW_019392546.1:0-1428 GCF_000671375.1 Centruroides sculpturatus
AAAATTTAATTAAATTTAGTTATAAAACAGAAGACTACTGAAACCTCACGTGTTTTTATTCCAATATCTATATTAAATCAGAGTCATAGTCTGATTTAATTCTTTTCTTTTTATGATTAACTTCTAAAACTGTGAAGGGTTGGTTAAGGGGCCTTACAGAGTTCAGCTTAGGGCTTTGAAATGCTTAAATCCGGCCTTGTGTCCTACACAAAATTACTGGCATTTTAAACTTTAACAAAATGTTTTAAAATTAACAGCATAACTTGTTCGTGTAAAGCTGGACAATCAGGAAACTGCCAATTCTTAACAATGTAATCCACTCTTTCAGAATTCAGGGTTCATAAATATAACCGATCAATTTCCGAATAATCATCTTTTTTCCTGTGGGAATAGACAAAAACTTATATCAGGCTCTCGTAAGGCTTTGAAATTGCAATTTGGAACCAACAGTAAGCATTGCTTTTTCTATCACTTTTCATTTTTACTGCTGATAATACACAGGAATGAATAAAACAACCCAGATAAAATACTTTTGTTTTTAAACACCAGAAGGTGAGCATCCAGTGAAAAATGCAAATATATAAACTTCCTGTTTGAACTAGAAGGTGCATGATTTCAATTAAATTTTTTTTCTCCAAAACAGAGTTAGATAGATGACCGTAGAGACTCTTGTTATCAGGAAAAGTATGATATATAGGGGCACCCACTACTAAAATCAACAGTATTTTGGATCAAAATCTAAAAAATTGCAGCCTGATATTGTGTTCACAATACCAGGCTGCATTCACAAATTATTGCTTGCTTGATATCTGACATTGCCCTTATAATACATATTCCAGAATTAATTTAATTCATTATCATGGTTTATTTTACATACAAAATACAATGTAAAATAGCAAAGTTATTTACAAATAAATATTTTTTTAATAAATTACAAATAAATATTTATATACATAGAGGTAGTCTACAATTCAGAAAGAAAGGTTTTCTGGACTCTCCTCTATCTGCTGGGTTGTTCAGAAAGTAATTTCATTTTTTTACCACCAGAGGGATTAGTTGTATTTTTACCCACCCATTTCATTCTAAATCATATTGTAATTATTGATACATATTTTGACAGCTGACATTTCAAGGCTTATTTGTAAAAATTTTGTTTGAGTCTTTGCAATTGATTATTTTTGGTGTCCCATCAAATATGAAAAATTGAAAGCAGCATTTTTGGCATACAGTAGAACCTCGATTATCCGGACTAATTGGGGATGAAGGTAGTCCGGATAAGGAAAAATCCGGATAATCGAAACAAATACTTTAATTTGTCTTTTAATGATAATACAACACGTTTTCTTTTCGATGATATATCGGTAATATTAAAAATAAATACTGTATTTAAATCGTGATCAAATTTTCAAGAAACAAACGTTCGTATTG
>NW_019392546.1:2305-2675 GCF_000671375.1 Centruroides sculpturatus
TTTTTTTTTTTTTTTTTTTTTGAGTTCCTACCAGACAATTCCACAATTGATTCAAAAGTGTACTGACGTTAACTGGACAAATTGAGTGATACCATCAAATGGAAAAGGCCAGAATTGATCAACAGAAAAGATGTAGTGTTTCACCATGATAATGCCAAACCTCACACAAGTTTGGTAACTCATTAGAAGCTGTTACAGCTTGGATGGGATGTGCTACCACACCTACCATATTTGCCAGATCTGGCATCCTCAAATTATTACTTGTTCCAGTCTTTACAAAATTTTTTAAACGGTAAAACATTTACTTCAAATGAGGATGTCAAAAATCACTTGGATCATTTTGTAAGCAAAGATCAGAACTTTTATGAGC
>NW_019392547.1:0-2221 GCF_000671375.1 Centruroides sculpturatus
AAGCTACACTAATTTAGTGCCAATCTGAAGGCTATCCTGCTGAGTCATTCAGCACTTATACAACATAGTCCAGTCAAAAATTNGAAAGAAATGACTGAAACAAAAATTTTTTTTTGTAAGAGTAGTGTATGTGGAAGCTACACTAATTTAGTGCCAATCTGAAGGCTATCCTGCTGAGTCATTCAGCACTTATACAACATAGTCTAGTCAAAAATTTGTAGCACACATTATGTTTGTGTGTGTACTGTCCGTCTCATATATCCAAAACGGCTTTACCTTCTACAAGACGTTTCCTGTCGCCAATAGTGTCTAGAATTTGACATAAATTCAATGATTTGTTCTCCATTTGGTCCTCACAGTAGTCGTCACCGATAGAAACTGATTCAGCTCAGGCACTGAACAAACATGTGGTTGGTTCCTTACCTGTTTTGGTAGCCATCTTGGCTCAAAAACAGTGCCCTCTGTTGGATTCGGTGTTTGTTAATTGATTTTAGTTGTAAATTAGCTATGGATCTGTTAAATGATACTCCTAATTATTTGTATAATTAGGAAAAAAGAAATGTATTGATTGAATTTGCAAATACCAGAGGAAGAGAAATATGTAGCAACACATTTTGATTCTGTAAAATCTGACTAGTGTTCTGTATTCCTAAGAACAAAAATGCTGCTCATTTATGCATTTAGTTTCATCACATATCTTTACAGAAACCTGAAATTGTTAATTTCATAATTTGATGAAAGGCATGGATATGATGAACCAGTACTTACAATTGCTCATGAAATAGCTGATAATTTATTCCATATTAAATATAGCAGAAATAAAACGGTCATACATCAGTAAAGGCCGTATTATAAACTCATTGTATCCATATAAATTTTCATATATATATAAAAATGAACGGGTATGTCCCTATATTTCACTTTTTCGCAAAAACTACACATCGCACGTGAATGGTGTTTGTATGTGGTGGTAGCCCCAAGTCTCCATTGTTCATAGGGGTGGTTGCGTCTCCATAGCTATAAGGGTGTGGGAGATATGAGGTTGAAAGTGGCTTTCTATTTTGAATGTTTTGTTCGAATTAAATTTGAACATTAAATTCGAATATTGGTTTGATTATAGAACGATTGTAAACGTTCCAGAAACGTTGCAAATAGTTTGTTTGACTAAACATAAAAATTCTCTAATTAGTCTGGAAATGGGGAACCTAATTCTTGCATTCTGTGAAAACGGGTAAGATTAGCTATAATGTAATTATCTTAATCTTCACTATTGTTACTTTTTGCCCAGCGAAGCGGGTCCTTGCAGCTAGATTCTAGATTACTTAGAAAAACAGTCTTTTATATATATAAAAAAAACTATATTACATACAAATAAAAACCCAGCGAAGCGGGTCCTTGCAGCTNCTAAACGTAAAAATTCTCTAATTAGTCTGGAAACGGGGGACCTAATTCTTGCATTCTGTGAAAACGGGTAAGATTAGCTTTAATGTAATTATCTTAATCTTCACTATCGTTACTTTTTGCCCAGCGAAGCGGGTCCTTGCAGCTAGATTCTAGATTACTTAGAATAACAGACTTTTATATATATGAAAAAAACTATATTACATACAAATAAAAACCCAGCAAAGCAGGTTCTTGCAGCTAGTATATATATATACAGGGTGTCTCAGTTAAACGTTTCAGAACTTCTAAGAGGGGTAGGGTGCATCCCGACGACTCGGAATCATATAGCAATGTAGGGTTGGAAATGCTTTCCTGAAGTGTTGGTGTACACAGAAACAGCTAACCTTGGTGCAGGCTTACAAAGAAATTTATGGCTGGGAATATGCTGCACTAGATATTGTTCTGCATACAANTATATATAAAAAAAACTATATTACATACAAATAAAAACACAGCGAAGCGGGTCCTTGCAGCTAGTACATAATAAAAGAGAACATGTAACTATAATGCAAGTATAATAGATAAGAAACATCCAGTTTTATGCGGAATAATATGACTGAAATTTGAATTAAAGAATGAAATAAAATACTCAAGTTTACAAATAGATTTACATAACATATAAGCAAATTGTTCTGTGATGGCAAATTTTGGGATGAGTCTGAACGTCGAAAACTTAATTAGTTTGCACCAGTGTTTCTGGAAGCTAAAAAATATTAAAATTTTATATGTCAGAAATTTTCAACAATTTAACACGTATATAACATTTTCAGCAGTTTTT
>NW_019392548.1:0-2149 GCF_000671375.1 Centruroides sculpturatus
CATATTAATTTTAATTATATGAAAATAATCGCACAATATTTTATTATAACCGCATTATGTATCTTATTCTGGAGCATAAGCAAGAAAACCCAGCGTAACTATCTCCACCAACTCATCATGGACGAACTGAAGAAAAACAAAAGCAACCTCGTATACTTTTCGTGGACCCGCGCCCATCAATGTGTAATAGGAAATGAGGAAGCAGATGTGCTGGCTAAGGAGACAGCCACTTCTTCTGTTACACCAAGCTTCGATGACATCCCAACGGTGGCTATCAAGAATCTCATTAGAGAAACGCTCATCCACATGTGGCAGAGGGAATGGGAAGAAGCGGACACTGGTAGGACTACCTTTAAATTCCTGCCTAACATTCCCAACCGTCTCTCTCTCAACCACATATATGGCAACTATTTCACCAGCCAACTCCTCACTGGCCATGGGAACTTTCGCCAATATCTCAATAGATTCCACCACAGCGATACCCCCTTCTGTCAGTGTGAAAGTGGCACTATAGAGGATCCCCTGCACTTCATCTTTGAATGCAACCTCTATGACACACAGAGAACTCAACTTATTCACAAAGCCCTCATTGAAGGATTCAACTGGCCCTGCACGCCCGATCTCCTCATCAACAACGGACTTACCGAATTTATCTGGAAACCGGCGCTTTAAATCCAGACTTTACCAACCGAAATCAGACAAGGGACTCTTCACAAGTCAGGTGACCTCTACACCAGAGGCCTTGATATAACCGGCGAAACATGCACCCGTTTGAAACTATCACCACTTACAATTCCGGTATTTATAATTCTATAACCACAAAGCTTTTCTTTCATATGTAACGCGCCATAATTACGTTTACACTCTTTCTTTTCGCATCCTGCACATGTATCCTCCTATTTAAATTACTGTGTTGTTCGCGCTGACGATTTCTCTCATCTTCACCATCTTTCCTATCACACTTTCATCCCCTCATCCATTACCCCTCCTCCCTTTCTTTTTTCACACCAGGCGATACCCCTGAGTAGTCCTGGTCTTCCGCCCCTTTCATTAAAAATAAAAAATAAAAAAAATATGTATCTTATTACAAATTTCTATACTACATGTGAAAAAAAAGTTAAGATTGCTATTGTATATTCGAATATTAGTGGCGTAGTAGTGGAGTGGAAACACTGTATTGTCAGCATCCAAAAAGCCAGATTAGCGCACGCGCTTTACAGAGCACCAACCTCACCCGGTTTAGTCGGTGGAAGCCTAGGACCTCGGGTGGCTGCTACACGTATAACGCATCCAATTCTATCTGGGACCGGTTCCGGGCTGTTAGCCGCCCGCCCGCTAGAAAATATTTGATATTTTTAATCCGCTCTCCGATTTTATATTACTCACGGATTTCAATGTTAAACCGGTGATATTACGATTTCGTATGTCCCATCTTTAAAGGGGCGTAGAAAAAAACGTGTACAATTCTTGTATAATGTTAAAAAATTAACTGTTACTTTAGTAGCATCATTTACAACTAAATTTAATGAATGAGAGAGATGCACCAGGTACAGAAAAAGCTCTAGAATTTATTTTCCTTACATTTACGATTTATGTATCCGTTTGTCATAAAAATTTGTCTTTCCACTTTTTTTCCGAGACTACAAATATTCGAGTACAAAGTAACTNTACAGAAAAAGCTCTAGAATTTATTTTCCTTACATTTACGATTTATGTATCCGTTTGTCATAAAAATTTGTCTTTCCACTTTTTTTCCGAGACTACAAATATTCGAGTACAAAGTAACCGGTTTCGACTTATTTCTGCTTAAGAAGTAGTTAAATAATTAACAGATTAGGGAATTGGGGATATAAATAAAACCCTGACGAAAGAGCCACAATATTACTTAAACAAAAGTTTAACCGAACCAATCTATAGCCGAATACGTGGGGACTGATTTCTTCGAAATATTAGATGTAATAAAGAGAGACATTTTTCCAGTTCGACAAGAGTGACCAAAAAGTTGTAAATTTTGGAAATTTCCGTGGACAACACCTGGTCTTAAAACGAATTAATTAGAAAACAAACGACGGACAATCTATTAAGTTTAACATATTTAGACTTTTACAGCTATGGTGAGAAACGTTTAAAATTTACGAGAACCCTGTCG
>NW_019392549.1:0-3869 GCF_000671375.1 Centruroides sculpturatus
AATAAAATTATTAACATACCACAAAGAGGTGTTGTCAAAGGTATCCAGGTGCCATTTTCGGCACATAGACGACGCGATGGTCCAAGCAATTCGAACCCGGGATCACATTTGTATGTCGCTAAAATACCAGGTTCTATGACCTCACCAGAAAATATAACGGAAGAATGAGATGGTGATCCTGGATATCCGCAGGCATCAATGAGACGTGGCCCTGAAAGTTATAATTAATAGCGTTATTTTTAACTCAATGAATCGATATATGAAGATTTCGTTGTTTTATAGTCGTTTTTTCCTTATTTTTTTATGTCATAGTTAACTGAATAAACTGTTTACATGCTCTGTGTTGCGGCAATGACCCATCTCGTATAAGTAGATCAACCTTAAAGCGTTAATGTGTAAAAATTGTATAACTTATTTTTTATACTGTGTATACTAACTATTTACATAGATAAATCTTAAGTTTATTTACTTACATAATTTCTATTCAAAGAAAAATTAACTTTTGTAAATACAGTAATAAGAATTATCATGCTATTTTAAAATATTTTATTACTATATACATGTGATTCTATAGTTTATTTAACTATTCTGTTAATCCCTTATAACTGTTTAAAGGTGTACCTTATTAATTCAATTTTATAAGTGAAAATTTTAAAACGTATTTATGACTTAATTTAGGGGAGATCGGGGCAACTTCGGCATGCGGGGCAAGTTTGTCAAGCGCTTTTTTTAAAAAACAAATTAAAAGGAGACTTTGGTTATAGGTTAGGCAGTTGAGTTTTATTGGTGGCTTGTTGAGTGTAGTGTTTTTATTGTTCTCCAACAAGCGTAGTTGAATTATCAAGCAAATTTTCATTTTCGTTNGTTTGTTTACAATAGGTGCCAAGTTACGATAAATAGACTTGTATGATGACTTCAGTTTTCCGACCTTAGTGCTAAGCTGATAAAATTCATCATTTTCAATATTTATGACAACAGTTATTATTGATTTTCGATCGATCTTTGCTCGGTATAAGATACATCCAGTACTTTGATTTTTATATCCTGTCCAAATGACGGTTTTTGAATTTTGTTACAAGAGGCTGTTTTTATTTTCTTCTCTTGTATTTCGACGCCTTTTTTTGGCAGTCTTTCGAAACAGCATCATTTTTTAGACCTGTTAGAAGATGTCGGAGTCACGCCAAAGCTCTCAAAAGATAAAGGTGGGTGGGCTTCTCAGTTTCAACTAGTGTAAAATGCTGCCTCCTTGCTGCTTTGTCTGCTCCAACTGTATTTTCTTGCTGAACTCCTGCGGCTTTATTCTCTGCTAAAATTTTACTTTCTATCTGCGTTCCTCAATTTTTCAGAGTTTAACTTTTTTCCATATGTTCAGTTTCTACGTTGTTCAGTTTCACCACAGGACATTACTACAACGTTGTTCAGGAATTCACAAAAAGAACTTCACCTATAGATAAAGAACATGATAACCAGAGCATTTTTAGTGGTAGAAGTAATATTGCAATCATGAGCAAACATGCTTTTATTGTCAGAAAGTTACAGCGAATAAAATCTTATGTATAATTCACATTACATATTCTGCCCAATTTTTGAGGTTACATTCTTTATTATTCATTTCTTAGGTTACATTCTTTGTGGGCTTTTTGTTGTTTTTCAAATAAAATTTATGTTCCTGTAATTCATTTTTATTTATGTGCAATGTGTATGAAATGAAATTTGATAACATGCAAAAAAAATTCTAAGAAGATATTTTATATAGTTTATTTCATTACTTTCGTTGATTTCTTAGGTCCGTAACCAATATTCCATATATACAATGTATTTTTTACACGATTTTTTTACACGTAATTTCCGGGAACCAATCTATCGTGTAAAAACAGAATTGGGTGTGTATATATATATATATATATTGATATTTAAGTGTAAATAAAAGATATATATACATACTGTATATCTTTTCTTTACACTTTAAATTTCTCCGTAGTCTATCTATGGAGATTTCAGCGTAAATATTACTAGAGACGGTGAGATAGCAGTCCGCCATGAATCGAGGTCAAAATACAAGATGTCCGTTCAGTGAGGTCATCGCTTAGACACTGCAGTGCAACTTTAATAATAGATCTCGTAAACTGGTATTTTGCGTTCAATGATAATGTTGCAATTATAAACAAAATTTTGAATAATTTATTTATTTAAGCAGTTTCAGAGGTCGTTTTTATCATTGTACGTTTTCGTTATGAGTCTATTAGAATAGTGAGTAAAAGTGTATTTTGCATATTCAATATGAGTCTATGCTATTTTGCTTTTTAAAAAAATTTGTCCATCTGTACGTTTTAAGATCATATTGGATTCTTGGGCAAATTCGTGGCGATGCAACACAAAGGAATGAAGAATGGCATCAATATTCTTTACTCTAAGGAAGATATTTGTAGACTCTGTACTAAGACTAGTGAAATTAGTGTTATCAGTTGTAAGCTTCTGCAGGAAGCTTAGGTCTACAACTGATACAAAGATTTACGGACTTCTTACAGAAAAGTTCAACAAAATGAATCTAAACGATCAAAATTAGAAACAAAGTAGCAAAAAGTAGCATAAGATTTATTCCGAAGGGTTCTAGACTCAAATCCGGTAAAAATATGTTATCAGGAGTCTCTGAGCAGAAAAAAAATAACAATTGCTATCAAAACCAATTTCTAGTTATTCGTTTATAATAACACAAATTTCGATTTTAATCTAATATTAAAAACTAATGATGCAATTCGAATATTCGGTTACTATTCGGTATTCGGCTTATTCGGCCTATGTTCGCTATTCGGCCGAATAGCGAATACCTAAAAAAGGAGTAAGAAATAACAAAAACACAGTAAATTAATTCCATTATATAATTAAACTTTTATAATAGAATTTAAAGAGAAATAAACAAAGTTGGAAGTAATTTGTTTATCAAATAATAATGAATGAATACTTTGAGTCAAAATGATATATCAAAATTGACAAACATATTCTATACTTAATGATAGCATAACTAGGCTACATCAATATTGGGGAAAAGGGTACACAACTGCATTAAATACTATGGATGTAATTTATGGATAAAGGGTAGACTCTTGGATATTGTATATACAGTATCTAAGTGAGTTGTCAAATACAAATCTTTTTCCTGCACTTAGTTCATTTTTCTTAATTTATTTAAAATGAGTAATACTATTATGTATAGTATATACTGTATATATATATAGTCTATATATACATACACAAATCCTTTAAAATTTTATTTTAAGTATAGAGTATATTTATCAATTTTGATATATAATTTATAAATTTTGACTTTTTAGTATAATTACTTTAAGTTATACATATCTACGTATATTCAGAAATCATTTTAAAACTTACATCCACTTTAAATGTTGGTTGTATTTACAAATAAATCAGCAACGAGTTGCTCAACTTTCCAGGCAACATTTAAAATTTTAGTGGCGCCATCTGTTATCATATTTTATTTGAAAACATTTTTGCATTTTTAACTATTATAAAATGATAAAAAGTTTAATTTTGTGGGTAGAGAAAAGTTTTTGTAAAAAGCTGTAAATGTTAATAACAAGTAAAATCTTCATTAAGTCTGTCCCCTACTTGAGATATGATAGGTATCTCTCTACCCCGATCCTTTAACCACCAAAATTTAATAGTATCAATTTCCCTAATACAGTAGAGCGTCATTTATCCGAAAGAATTCCAGTCGCCAAATTTAAATTTTCGCCAGTGCTGTGGCACTGCAATCTTTGGCTATGTCTTGGGCTACTCAAATATTTTACGTTTTTGATACTAAATTAACTTCTGAAGTATAATTTTTTATTGTTTTTATATTTTTCAAT
>NW_019392550.1:0-3717 GCF_000671375.1 Centruroides sculpturatus
TTATTTACTACATGTGTTTAAATTGAAAAATTAAAAGATTATCTAAACACACAAGTTCTAGCTAAAAATAAAAATATTCTTGCAGAATCACACAGTAGATTTGCTACTAGTGGAACAATTAATAAAAAAGTAAAAGTGAGGAAATTGTTAGAGTGATGTTATTTTAATTTCTTCAGACTAAGATTTAAAGATATTTTTCAATAAAAAATTTTTTGTGTAAGTTATTAAAAATTATTTTTATTTATTTTTTTTAAATTTTCAGAATACTCTGACACTCAGAATAGTTAAAGACACATTCTGTTTTGATTGTCTACTTGATAATTCATATTGTTTGATCTTCTGTTCTAAACTGTAATCATTTCTTGATGAAAAAAAATGGTTTGTCATTTATTAGATTAAAGAAAAATTGGAAACATTAAAATCTTAACTGAACATCTTTAAAATTTATTTTTGAAATTATTTCAATGCAAATTATTTGTCAATTAGTTTTTCAAATTCTATTAATTTGTGTGTCATATATGTATCCAAAACTTAGTTGTGATTAGAAATGTACCAAGTGCTGATCTAAGTTAATGCAATAAAATCTGACTAAAATAGATGTCAGGTACAACAACCATCATGTTGATGGTTGTCATACCTGATTTGTTTTGTGGTGAATCCAACAATTGTAACAAAAAATAAGCAAATATTTATTTATGAAATTCTATGACAGAGAACTGATCCTTTTTGGCAGCCTCCATTCAAAAACCTCTCTCTCTTTTCCCCTGCTTTTTTCAATAATCACATCTCAATGATAACATCTTCTCTCAGAGCATTCAAGCCCCACCACTAATACTACATTGGCTACAGCCAGAATTTTCTGTTGTTGTGGATTTCTCTTTTATGGAGAGTAACATTCTTATTAATGCAAAAGAAGGAAAAGTTAAAAATTATTTAAAAGTTTAAATTACTTAAAACAGTGGGGTCGAATTAATTTTCCAATCTTACATAATTTTTCAATCTTTTCCAATCTTTTGTGTATTTTTTTTCAATACAATTATATAAGATTTAAAAATTATAACAACTCACATTGGAGTAGTAGTAATACTAAATATAAGTGTTTTGGCTTTAAAGACAAAAACACTGAAATGTGTATATAGTGCACAGAGGAAAAAAAATCTGTGTAAAAATCCAGTATCCACTCAATGTTTTGATTGCTTTATTTTTGAAGATATACTACTTGCTAGATAGTACTTAATTCATTAAGTATCAAGTTAGACTAACATGCAACTTTTCAATTTTTATTTAAAAATTACTCTTATATTACTAATAAGAATAATTGCTCTAAAAATTATTTTATATTAGTCTTCATGTCAGTAATAAATGTTGAATTTTGGCTAGTTCTAAAAATTTTGCTAGATAACATTTGTTGTTTGTTTTGTTTATCTAATATTATTAAGCAATTGTAAGCAGGTATGTGTGCCCTGACATATCAATTGTCCCCAACATTTGCTTACAGTTGGGTCAGAACAACCCAGATAATGGGGGAATTTGGAAAAACAATCATTCTTCTCTCAGTCAGATGATGCAGCCTTTGTCAAACTCTGTCAACTGTGCATAATGTCTTTGATTGCATTGTACAGGCATGCTTGTCATTGGAAGACCTTCAAACAACAGGTACTGTGTATTGTACACTAAAACTTTTAATAAGACAGAGAGCCTCTACAAGTCTTTTTATAGGATACGGGGTAATAATTTTAAGATACTGGTGGTGTCATCTGGCATGCTATAGGCAAATATAATTATTGGATATTTACATAGCTGTATGTGTTGAATTTTGCAGTAATTGGACAATTCTACTTAGGTGCGTCATTTTTTTTATCAATGGGTGTATTATTCCTTCTTTGGTGATTGACCAAATTGTTATTGTGGATGGAAACTTATGATATATTAATTAAATATAGTTTTGCTTAATGTGTGCAATAGAATAAAGAAAAAAATAATAAATTTTTAAAATTAATTGTATTTGTATTTAAACTGTACACATACATTTTCTAATTAAATAAACTTTTAAAATTACAGTTTATTTTGTCCAAAAGATGAAAATGAAGAAATTTTACTTTTGTTGTTTATCAGTGAGGCAATGGTAAGTATTAACAACAAAATATTACTTTTCAGAATTATTAATACAGTAGACTCATGATAACTTGAAGTGGATGGATGGATGGATGGATGGATGGATAGAGAAAGCTTTTCAAGTTGACAAAATTTTGAGTTATGGAAACTATCATTTTAATTAAAGAGAGTATAAATATCACAATACAAATACAATAGGATCCCACTAGTCTGAACTAATTGGGACCGAATCCTGTTCAGATTAGCTGAATAATTGAAATAATGCAGAAGCAAGCAGTAAAACAGGTTTGGTTTATATAGATCCAATGCTATCAATGACTTTTGTTTCTGTTTTTAAGTATAAGTACTGTATAGGTCTGCTGTTTTAATAGGCCATGTCAAACACTGATTTTATTAATTTTGTACAGTATTAATACAGTACTACTAATTAAAAAATTGTATTTTAATGTATTAATTAATACAGTAGAACCTCGATTATCCGAATTTTTGATTATCTGGATTGTTCAAAATAAACAAAAATTTTACGAATTTGCTGATTTGCACTTGGCAAATTGTGATACTGTTTATGTACGTGATGGAACGCATAACTTTTTTTGTTGCAACAACGTCTCACCCGGCACAGTGGTCATAAACTTTTTAATACATTTTGCCTCGTAATAAAAATATAACTTGACATACATATTTATAAATAATTTATATTGAAATTACATCATTTCTGTGGCCAAGAGCACGGCATAAGGCATGGGCGATGTGGACCACTGCCTACGGCCTTGCGGTCCGAGGGGCTTGTGCCTCGAAGGTTTATGCATTACTTAAAAGCCATGAATGCAACAAAAAATTTTACTCGTCATAAGACAATAAATAGTTTGCATTTTTATGAATAAAAATTTGACAGTTTCAATTGCTTTTTACTGTATTTTATAAAATCCGTCTTCTTGCGCCACCAGAGGGCCTTTAAACAATAGGCAGTCTGTTAGTACTGGTCAGTAGTAGTCCAAATTTAATACGAACGTTTCTTGAAAATTTGATCATGATTTAAATACAGTATTTATTTTTAATATTACTGATATGTTATCGAAAAGAAAACATGTTGTATTATCATTAAAGGACAAATTGGATATAATCAATGCTTTGAAATGCAGTGAGTCTGGACGTCCTGTATCTAATAAATATGGTGTTGGAAAGTAAACGATCTCAGATATAAAAAAACAAAGTGAAAAAATTATGAAGTTAAACAATAATTGAATTTCTTAATAAAAAATAATTTAATATTGAAGCTACAGTATATGTAAATGTAGACAAATAAAAATCATTCATACTGTACATACATGTCTTTCACTATCAATTATTATTTTTTCAATTATCCAGATTTTTCCTTATTGCCATAGAAATGACAGGGGATGCAAAGAACAGTTACTCATAGATTCAGTCATTCTACGACAAGCACACAAACAACACAGAAACATACACATGGCATATATAGACTACAGAAAAGCATTCGACAGTGTTCCACACAGTTGGCTGCTACATATTCTACACATGTACAAAATACATCCATCATTCATTGCATTCTTCGAAAACACTATGCAGCACTGGAGAACA
>NW_019392550.1:5207-6646 GCF_000671375.1 Centruroides sculpturatus
AAAACAATTTACCACAACAGACCAGACATCACACTCATTGACAAACACAATAAAATCACATACATTATAGACATAGCCATTCCAAACACTCACAATGTACAAAACACATGCACTGAAAAAATTAGCAAGTACACAGAACTCACCCAAGAAATAAGGCATTTGTGGAGGATGGATAGGGTGCTTATTGTACCTGTCGTTCTCTCCTGTACAGGTGTGATACCACACACACTACACAAAAGCCTGGGAACATTACAGTTGAATAGAAGTACATACATCACAAGGCTGCTATATTGAATACATGCCGTATTGTTAGGAAATTCCTGAACACAGACACTGACACACTTATTTAATTTTAGTTTTGTTTTGGTTGCTATGCCTTGACTCTGGTCTGGCATAATACATAGCCATCGGTGTGAACCAAGTATAACCCACTAAACCCAACATAATAATAATCAGAACTAATACAATATGTAATTTAATTCTATTTAATTGATAATTTACTAACATAAAATATTAAATTCTGTAATTAAATCAAAATCTAGAGAAAATAATTTTAATTTGGATTTATTTTAGTAATATATTTTAAAAATGTATTATTCAAATGTGTCAGAACAATATGATAATACACTTGCTCATCCAAACAGAAAATTTCTTTTCAAATAGAAAACATACAGCTTTAAATCTCATTGTTGTGGATCAGGTTATAACATTAATTAATCCAGACATCCATCGTGAAATTTAGAAAACTAAAAACATATTTTTTAAATTTCGATTTGAACAGCCACATATCTTCTGACTGACAAGGACTAATCAGATGACACTATCATCCAATATATGTCAGTCAGCAGAAATGTGGCTGTTCACAATGGGATTCAAAAAATATTTTTTTTAGTTTTCTAAATTTTACGATGTATTTCTGGATTAGAAAAAAAACAGTTGGCTTCAATCAGATATGAAACATATTTTTTGATGGAATGTCAAATAATATAATTGAGATTTCTCAAACACTAATATAAGAATACTATAATTACTAAATTTCAACAGCTTAGTGATTAGAACTGTCATAATTTTGTTTAAGGATATATAAAGGATAAGGTTTATATCCTCATTAAAATATATTTTTGGATCTTAGTTTTTCATTATATGCCTATTATTTTGTATCATTAGTATTTGCCATATATATTTTGAGTGTTATGTTTATTAACAAAAGTTATCATATTTTTTTCTTTATCTGTAGGCAGTCAGAAATGCTGTATTGGATCGGTCACCTGAATTTAAAGATGCAAGAATTCATTCATATCTCAATGTTACTGCAGTGTATGATCTTCTTACAATTGCATTAGTGAGACGGAATCAATTTCAAATCTTAGGCGAGGTAATTTTTTAAATTTAAAAGATTAAAACAATTGAAAACCATTTTTAAGATTATGATTATTATT
>NW_019392551.1:0-1320 GCF_000671375.1 Centruroides sculpturatus
AATTTATTAACTTTAACACTACTTGTTGTAAAGTGTGTTGTACAATTTTACTTGATTCAGCATAGTGAGAAATACTATTTCAAATGAAATAGTTTCGTATTTTTGACATGAAAAATTACATTTCTTATGACACTCACATTGTGTCTCCATATTTTGTAATTTATCAGTGTTGTGCCGTCCATGGAAGCTGTGGAAGCACCGCTTCCCGTGTATTTTTTGAAATATAAACACAGTAGACCCCCTATAACACGGGTTCCTATAGTTCGGATTTCTATATGACGGCGAAAAAATTGCGACGGTATCGGTACAAACATGGTAAAAAACTCCTATAATTCGGTAAAACGTCATCGGGCAGCCGAACTACTTTCCGCTGTCCAGCGCCACGCTACAGAGAGTTTAGGCGAGTAAGTTGAGTTTATTATCGTCTGTACAGTATGTAAATTAGGTACCGTAAGTCTAATACAGCACTAATTTTATACATTTCTTGTGAAAGAAACATTTCTTATTCAACGGCCATAAAAATTATTTATATTNCAGTATGTAAATTAGGTACCGTAAGTCTAATACAGCACTAATTTTATACATTTCTTGTGAAAGAAACATTTCTTATTCAACGGCCATAAAAATTATTTATATTAATCATGTCTCCAAAGTTCAACGAAATTTTCGCAGAAAAACAACTTATCAGAAATCGCGGCCGCCGTTTGGTGCGCTGCTCCGCGACGAAAACAAGCTTAAGCAATGGCGATGTCGAACGGTGCACACTCAGTAACTAATCCTACAAATTTTTGTTTATAGCATAGTTTATACGGATTATTCCCAAAAAAATATACGTATTTTGGAAATGTTGAGTCGAATTAGTCTAGGAATCGATTAATTTTATGGAAGAAAATTTTTCAAACAGCCGTAGTCCGTAAACTTCACACGTGTCGGGCTGTGATTGGCAAGGATTCGTACAAAATGGATTAATAAAGAACGGAACGTATCTACCGTGTTATAGGGGATCGACTGTATTTTCATATTCATATTTTTGATTAATTAAAATTAGTATTATGCGCTTTACAAAGCACCAACCTCACGCAGTTTAGCTGGTGAGTGCTACACACCAAAATATCGTATACAGTCGACCCCTCTATAATTACGATTCCTATAAAACTACGAAAAAATTGTGACCGGTATCCGTAAAAAACAGTAAAAATTCCCTATAATTACCTCAAACTTCATTGGGCAGCCGAACTACTTTCCCGCCATCCGTAGCGCCACGCTACGGAGAGATTTCTATCGTCTGGACAGTATTATATAAATTATATATAAATTAGG
>NW_019392552.1:0-1607 GCF_000671375.1 Centruroides sculpturatus
TGTATTGATAATTTTTTAAGTGTTTGTTATACAGTAGTCTCGAAAACTCGGCACTCGATAACCCGGCACTCCGGATAACTCGGCCACACCCGGCAGGGCAAAAAATATCCTTAGTTAATTAATTTTCATGATAAAGACAGCTTTATGCCTCATATAGTATTTTTCTGAGGTCTGTCTTCTCAGGTAAATTACTGTACACAGTGTATTCATTAATTTTCATTTTCATGTAGTAAAGGCTCTATGCCTTCATAAAAGACGTACTTTTCCTTTGTTTAAGGGTATTTGGGCAGTTTATTCTCTGTTGTATTCTCAAGTAAATAATACATACAAGTACAGTACAGTATTTTCTGAGGAAACACACATACTTATTTTTTTTAACCCCATTCCCGATAACCCGGCATTTTCACAAACTCGGCCACCCTTCGGTCCACATTAGGCCGAGTTTTCGAGACTCTACTGTATTACTTTCCCGGCTGTTATACATAACTGAGGCAATCAGTCGAAAAATAATCCCTGAAAAATTTTATATTTTCGGACTTAGGGGACCTTGAAACGTGAAGAAATTTTTAAAAATTCCGGTGTACTTTTGTGAATGTGTGAATGTCAGTGTGTGTGGCTGGACTTTATTCATCCTCTTTGAATCTTAATAACTCCTGTGCTTTTTGTTAAAATTTTCTGGAATTATAAAGGGAGGTTTGTGTATTAGGGGATTGATGTTATTAAATTTTAGTGGTTGAAGGTCAATGGAATGAGGAGATAAAGGAGGTTGTTTGTTAAGTTATGGCAAGCCTTCATTTTAAGGGCAGCTGGTAGCTATTTAGGAGTTACAGACGCGGAGAAAACCCGGAAAACTCTACGTGGCCAGCATGTCTGAGCGAGGCGCGAACCCAAGACCGAACTCCTAGTATTTAGGGTACGAAAACCGCTTGGCCACTGGTGGGCACCCAAATTACGTTGTGTTACATATCACAAGTAAGGTTGCACTTTATGTCGATTTCACTCGTTATTAGCATTTACAATTTGTTTTATAAAATTCATCCCTACCCTCAAAATTAAGATTTTTACTATTTAATAATAACTAAAAAATATAAAAAGTTATTTTTAATAAAATATCGTAACAGATGGCGCCACCATATATTGCCTGTAAAATTAAGTAACTCGTTTTAATACATCCTGAACATGCACTCCATAATTCTTTTCATAGACAGCCTGTTCAGGGTATTTTGCATCCTAAATTTCACTTTACTGTAAGTATGTACAGGAAGAAAACACTATAAAATACACAGCGTAATACAGTCGATCCCCCTATAAGACGGTAGATACGTTCCGTTCTTTATTAATCAATTTTGTAGGAATCACAGCCAATCACAGCCCGGGACGTGTGAAGTTTACGGACTACGGCTGTTTGAAAGGTTTTCTTCCATAAAATTAATCGATTCTAGACTAATCCGACTCAACATTTCCAAAATACGTATATTTTTTGGGAATAATCCGTATAAACTACGCTATAAACAAAAAATTGTAGGATTACTTACCGAGTGTGCACCATTCGACATCGCCGTTGCTCAAGCTTGTTTTCGTCGCGGAACAGCTCAGCAAACCGCGGC
>NW_019392552.1:2264-2738 GCF_000671375.1 Centruroides sculpturatus
ACATATATATAATTATGATAAAGTTACAATAAATTAAGTTAATATATAATTATATATACAGTACCTAATTTATATATAATTTATATGTAATACTGTACAGACGATAGTAAACTCAATTTACCCGCCTAAACTCTCCGTAGCGTGTCGCTGGACGATGGAAAGTAGTTCGGCTGCTAGTCCATTATTGGTCCAGATTCGTTTAATCCTGTCGCGACACTTGTCGGCGACGACGTTTTACAAGTCCCTTTTAGCGTCCTTATACGAATATTGTCGGAATTTTTTCGCCACGTTATAGGAATCTCCGCCATAGGAACCCACGTTATAGGGGGTCTACTGTATACACTTTATCGGGTCTGTTCCGATATTCTATGAAATAACAAGCTATTATATAAAATAATTGATTATAGAATTTAACGGTAACATATGCACATAATTCTTACTCAAATACTCGTATCATTCATCGAAATGTAAGTT
>NW_019392553.1:0-4187 GCF_000671375.1 Centruroides sculpturatus
ATATTTGGTCATGAGAAGAACAAGAAAATTATAAAAATCAGATGGTTACATGGTTATTTGAAACCAATTATTTTTTATTTTTAGTTTTTTCTTGCTACAATCTACTAAAAATATCAGTTGGCTTATTCTTTTTCATGAGCTGATCCTCACTCAACTAATGGTTGTTCCTGTTTTATTGAAACGTCTAAAAAGTTTACTAAAAAAGATTTCTCTGGAGAAATAAGTAAATGTATCTGGGGCAGTTTATATGTAATCTTTTAAATTTACCAGAAAACAATTTCAACACTTTGGTAAAACATTTTTTCTACTTTTTAAGATGAGGCTTTTTAAGGATAAGCTCGAAGAAAATTCAAAAATGATAATTCAATATTAGTAACTGATGTTAGCAAATGTATTTAAATAGAAATATTGAGTAAAACCCTACTCAGTATTGAAAAGTATTGTTAACTTATTGATATTAGCTTACTGATTAAATCACTGATAATTCCTCTATTTAGAATTTTTTCCTCTGAAAATTCACACTTTCTATTTCATAATTTTTATTTCATTTAAATATTAAAATTATTGAGTTTGTTGTTTTGTTTATTTTATAATTAATTTTTGTAAATTTGTAGTATAATGATTTCATATATAATGATGAGACTTTTTAACATAACATCAATATACTTAGTGAAATTCCTTTTTTTTTATTACATTTAATTGAAGTTTTTATAATATGATGTATTTAATTCTTCTTATAAATAAATAATAAACTGATTGTTAGTATATTAGAATAAGAATTTTTTTCTCCATATAGAAAGTGTAAATTAATATTTCATATAGCATACAATTGCTATGTTGGAAAAATTATTTTGTTGCTCAAATAAACAGTTTTGGGTTATATATATTACTGATACAGAACAAAATTTTCACAGAATGCAATTGTATGAATTGAAAGTAAATATATGAATAATGAATTAAGTGTTTCAATAAAGTATATTTTTAACTATAAATTTTAGAGATACAGATGTCTAAATTTCTGTAGGCTATATCGTGATTGTGTACTGTATCATGACACACAATAATTCTTGTAATATATTTATATTTCAAACTGAATAGCTTGTCTCTAATATTATTATTATGTTGGGTGTAGTGGGTTATACTCGGTTCACACCAGTGGCTGTGTACTAGGCCGGACCAGAGTCAAGGCATAGCAACCA
The DNA here is from genome assembly GCF_000671375.1 of Centruroides sculpturatus. Lineage (NCBI taxonomy): Eukaryota > Metazoa > Arthropoda > Arachnida > Scorpiones > Buthidae > Centruroides > Centruroides sculpturatus. The sequence goes on from NW_019392553.1 coordinate 1,200, forward strand.
AGAACAAAAATTAAATAAGTGTGTCAGTGTCTGTATTCAGGAATTTCCTAACAATATGGCATGTATTCAATATAGTGGCCTTCTGTAGTGTTATGTATGTATNTTAATGAATAGACATGTTATTTGGTATCCCAAAAAGTCATAAGAAAAACTATTTTATATTTGGGATCCCTCCAGCAATGTTTTCATTATGCTCTCCAAAGTTGTTTCTCCTAAAGATGGTTAAAATCAATATATTAAATAATAAATAAGTATATTTTTATGGTTTCTTCAAAATACTTCAATAAACTCTCCAGTTAATATTAAATGTAACAGGAACTATCAAAACTTAATGATAAGCAGAATTGATGGAAATGCTTTGTTTCTAATGCTCTGCATTTCACATGTTTGATTTTATTTGATTTTTTTTGTTTATCAAATGTTTAATAAACATCAGTTCTGGAAGTAGTATGTGATTGTGTCTGGGTCTGTTTGTCCACTGAAAACTTTAATTTTTAAATATTTTATTAAAGTAGGGAATAAACTACTATTTTATGATGCAAATGAAATATAGCATTTGGAAAACATTGTACAGTACTTTATTATGTATAACTACAATAGCAGAAAATTCAATCTGGTGGCATAATCACAAAGTACAAAATAATATGCATTATAGGAATGTCACAACTTCTCTCTCCACACTAAACTGATCATCTAGAAGCAGTCAAAGCCATCCTTACTTTTGGTAATTATGAAAAACAATATAGATTAGTTTATTTGATGATAAAGAAAATGACAGAGGTAATTAATTTATTTTTAAATGTAAAGGTTTATATTTTATACATTGTAAGATATTTTATTCTGACTTTATGAAATAAAACAAAATGCTCTTAAATACACATACAAACTGTAGACCAAACTATATGAAAATGAAACTAAACCTATAAAGTTCCAATTATTTGGTTGAAATTTTACAGGTTTTGGTTTGATATAAAAGTTTGAAAATGTAAGAAGCATATCTGAAATTTTTTTCATTCCTATGTCTTCAAGGACTCTAAGTAAAACATTGTAAAAATCAAAGTTATTCTGAAATCTTTAATCATTTAATGTTTGAGTTTTCACTGGAGAAAAGTATTGTGTAAAAAATTCTATTTTAGTGGTTTTTGGATAACAGTTTTAATAAAAACATTCAATTAAAAAAAATTCTGACTAATGAATATTGCCACTTGCTTTCACTTTTGACAACTACAGTACTTGTATTAAATTAGGTATAAAAATTTATCATTGTATACATTGATATGTTTGTCTCACAAACTTTGATGGTTAATTCATCTACTTTCAGCTATTTTATGATTTTCATCATATCCTAATTTATTTTATAGTATTTAAAATGCATTTAAAAACCATCAAAAATGCATTTTGAAAGAAAGTTGCAAGAAATGGATAGTTATTAAAATGACTTTTAATTCCACACTATTTCAGAATCACCAAGATGATAAGAACAAACTACTCTCTCTGGAGAAAAGTAAAGTATACCAGATGCTAGTTTATGACAAAAAAAATGATCTTTTTTATTTTGCATTACTATTAGCCAGCCTTTAGAATTAATGAATATCTACAGTAGCTTCTCAAAAAGAGTATACTAATAAAGTAAAAATATTTTAAGGTAGCAAAAATTAGTCTTTCAGAATTATAATTCTTAGATTATGAATTTTCTGCTATTTGTAAGACAATATCATTAAGTTTCATTCAGAATATGAAATAGTTGCTGAAACTTAAAGTAAATGAAAGCATTATTATTCAAAAGGCCAAAATTTTTTTGTAATACTGAATGTCATAATGAATTTATTAGAACTTTCATAGAAGAGTTGACATAGAATCTATAGCAATGTTTTTAGTTTCTTTAGAAGATTCAAGTGTTAAATATGTGAATATTTTGAAAAATTTATAAACAATCCTCACAAAGCATTTTAATTTGCTGAGACTACTTATTTTGATATAAACATATGTTTTCAACCCATTCTATATGCCATGCAAATAAAACATGGACTTGGACAGATTTGAAACTACATTTTGGACTTGTCTGTTTTTGATTGTTACTTGAATGGATTTGGACAATTTCAAAGTTTTCTAGAACTTAAATGTTACAAAAAATTATTAAAATTGCTTAGTTTAAACAGCTAAGGGTAAAATGAAGGATAGAAAAGATGAAAAGGTACTGTACATAAGATATGCAATGTAGAAAGAAATATAATAATTTTAAAAAATTTTACAAATAGTTCCTTGATTTTTTTTCTTATAATTTGTTGAAACATTGAATTGAATGTAAATAGACATGTTAAGCAATGAATCTTTTAAAGCTGGAACTTCTTTTAACATTAATCAATATCATAGCTTTCTTATATAATAAAAAAAAGAAAAAAAATCAATTTTAATGTTAGAACATTCAGTAAACTGTTCGATTTGAAAGTGTAGAACCTGAAGCAGGCCAATACATTAGGCCAAAAAGATTTGTTTTTAATATAGTATTGCTGNTTGGATATTTAATATTTTAAAATATTTATGGGGAAAAGTATTTAGTGTATTTAAGCCATCCCATACATTTTGCACTCAATTCTAAAATTTTTTACTATATTCTGGTTAAGAAAAATAAAATTAGAATGCATACTTTCATTTATCAGAAAAAAGCAAGAGTTTAAAAGAATTTCATCAGAATCAAAAAAAAAAAAAAGTTTAAAAGAAGTCATTTACCATTAAAATATTCTACATGAATACATACAAAAGCAGCTTAGCCATATCCACTGGTAAACTCTAACATAAATAACTGGTTTAAGTTAGTAGAAACGTTTAATGAAATTAAGGACAAACAAATTTTTTAAAGACTAATAATTGTAAAAATCAATCATTTTCATACTTTTTCAAATTTAAACTTTCAAATATATTCATTTAATTTTCAGTTTTCACAGTATTTAACTTAATCAGCTATTTTATATTCATATTGTTCTATCT
>NW_019392554.1:0-392 GCF_000671375.1 Centruroides sculpturatus
CCAATCGCGTTAATTCTTGGCAGTTGTAGCCGACAGACAAGAGTGTCATGAAAGTATGTGATAAATGATGATATCAAATGACCTACACTTGTAAATAACGGAAAAGGAACAGAGAAGGACCGCGAAGTGAAAATGTGAAAATAAATATGAAATTGAGTTGATAACATAATCGAACAAGTCGAGGCAGCTTATTGGCACGAAATTCGCGGCCGTCAATGCCAAACAATTGTCGTCATAGACTTCGGAAAGCTAAATGCTTGTAAAGTCACTTAGCGTGCACGGGCGAAAGCCTGGGCCGTTCGGGCTATCAAGCTGTCTCGAATCTGTGAAATCATAACTGTGACTTATATCGACGTCCTATCTGTCTCTTTTCTCCGTTATCACCAGGCTGA